>NC_137097.1:52848509-53021695 GCF_949357685.1 Gobio gobio | reverse complement strand
GAGAGAGAGAGAGAGAGAGAGAGAGAGAGAGAGAGAGAGAGAGAGAGAGAGAGAGATTATTGACACTGTCTTAGTGGAACAAAATAACAAAACCCATCAGTATTCAGAGTCCATTATTTACATTCGCAGCAGCCCAAATCTACAATAACCTGAAGACAAAGTTTTGGAAATGCCACTCAATCTTTGTCCAATTATCTGCTATTGCCTCATTCAACAGAAGAAAAGATGATGCTCATCCAACTCAGTCCTACTGGAATTCTGCAGGAGAGGGAGAGGGAGGGGGTTTATCAGTTAACAAAATGGAAAATGCAACAATATTCCATTTCAATGCTATTATTTTGGCTCTCAGTGGGGTGATGTAATTGGATTGTGGGGAAAAAATAATGTCAGTATCAACTATGATCTAAGTAAGTATCTCTTACACAATACAAAGTCCAACAATTATTTGGCTCTTAACCCCCTCTAAGGGAAATACATTGCTAAAATGGGCCTTAGCAATGCTTATTTTTTTCCAGTTTCATTTCAACGCAGTAGGAGCCCCAGCAGTGCCCATCTGATCATGCTTAAATGTATCAAAGCTTGAGAGGCCATATTTTGTAAACTATAAATATCACGTCTGAGCCTGCCATGCCTCTATTTTAAGGGGTGCAGTGATTCACACATGCACATGTTGTAGTTCATACTCTAAAAAAAATGGGGAAGAAAAACTGAACAGCAATTATTTTTTTAAAAATATTTTAATGCACCATTAATAAAGGGTTCAACGCATTAATACAAGAGAAATATTGCAAATAATATTAAAACTTTAAATCAAATTAAAAGGAAAACAAAACAAAAAAAACAAAACAAATAAGATAAATGAATGATAGGTATGTACAATTATTTTCTTGCAATGAGAAGTAGGAAAAGGATGAACATATTTACAGACTAGAACCAGTGTGTTTCTACGAGAAACAAACACCTCTACAATATTTACATGTAATTCTTTTTAACTTTTTTGTCCTTTTTTTATGGTTACACTTCAGTGTATCAGTTATTACTGAAAGACTGCAATAAATCTACATATTTTACAGGTCTTCCTCTCAAAGGAACAGAGTGCTGGCAAGGCCCTCAGACAAAGTGGGGGGAAAAGGGAGCAAAGAAGTAAATGTCAACATGTCAATTTATGGCAGAGCAGAGAGACAGAGAACCAGTAATACAAAAAGGACAGAACAGAAAGAACAGACACCCGTTTTAATGAATCTTTGCACATGCTTATCTTTCAAGGGACTTGGGACATCAATTGTGTTGAAATATGCAAGTATACACACGCAAGCTGAGACTTTTTAACTCTTAGAAAATGCGCTGTGTGTGTGTATGTATACATATTTGTGCAAACATGTTCTCCTTAGCAGAGAGGAGTTACTAGCCCCAAAAGAAGAAGGCTTTATCTCAAAACATATGTCCCATTCCTCCACAATATTTCAGTGGTCCACTAAAACAGTTGTTCTCAAACCTGTCCTGTGGACCCCTCACCAGTGCACATTTTGCATGTTTCCTTCATCTAACACACCTGATTCAACTCATCAGCTCATTAGTAGAAACTTCAAGACCTGAATTGGGTGTCTGATGAGGGAGACATACAAAATGTGCAGTGGTGAGGGGTTTGAGAACCACTGCACTAAAACATCAATGGAAAAAGAAAACCCAATGAATAATTCCATCCTTCTGTTAAAATATCAATGTGCGTATATTTCAGCACACCAAAAAGATGACCTCATCTGTCCTGTCCTTATATTGCTAAAAACCATGGATGAAAGGGTTATGACTTCATGTAAGGGGTGTTTTAAAATAATGGGAGGTACATGTTAACCTCTATAATAACGGTGTTGTTACAGTATAATGGCACTGCAACAACTAATTTATGAAAATAAAATAGCAATGTACAATGTAACTTACAATACTATATAATTTTTTTTAAGTTATAGAATACCAGCATGTCATGCTGGAAAAGGGGACATTTTGAATTAAGATCAGAAGAAGTTTTGAAAAGAAACGTGCGTCAAAACAGCTTCATATTAAAATAAAAATAGGCAGAGGTGATTCTACACAGATAATCTGAAGAAGGTACAGCGGTAGATCGGACCTAAATGAATGACATGAAAGGACAGTTCTCAGAACAGGGATAATAAATAAACTAAAATGAGTACTCTCTCTCAAAACTGGGGTGCAGCATTACAAAAGTCTTAAATCCATGTCTTTAGGTAGGTCTTTAAAAGTTGCCCTTGAAAAAAAAGACCCAGCACTTAAGGTGCCACTGTCGTTGTGCAGAAGTGAGCGGAATATGAGTGTGTGTAGACAATTAACAGCTGTATTTCAAAGCATAGACCTTGGCAAAAACAACACCACCAAACACAGCTGCAAAAGGAGAAACAAAACTAGATAAGGGCCTGGTTGGGAGAGAAAAAAAAAACTTCACAGGTGGAACTCAGGGTGTTGCGGCAGTGCTGATATCCCAATGACCCTGGGCTAAACATCTGAATAAACATCTCGACACTCTGTGTGTCTGTATAGAAGCTTTTTAAAGAGTCTAACCAAATGTTCTCCCTTCACACACTACCTACGTTTTTGTGCGCTCTGAGAAAAATAGCTTGTGGGCCAGGAAAGCTGATTGGCAAGTCTTGTATCGGGGAAGGACTAGGACACTTTCAGTTGAGTGTTCCTCTGCAGTTCTCTGTGCCACACAAACATGGGATTTTGTTCTCTTCAATGGGAAACTTGTAATCATACGTGATCTCCTCGTTCACACCGATAGGCTGCTTGGAGTATATGACGATCTTCTTCTGGGACTCGATGGTGATCACTTTGGCGTAGCAGTTGGGCTGTGAGAGAGAAGCACATGAAATTGTGAATAAATGTGGGTTTCTTGAATTATGCTCCTTCCCATAGAAGATCAGGAAAAAAATTTCAATTGTTTCAGCGAGTTTGTTCCACTGCATAGCTCAGGGGTTTTCAAACCGGGGTCCCCAGAACATTTCAGAGAATTAAAAAGACAAAGCAAAAATGGATAAAGTCTACCGAACATTTCTAAATGTTTCTCTCCTTTCTTGCCATATACATACTTTCCAGAATTGTATGTTTGCTTTGTATCTTTCTAGTGAGTTTTTCTCAATATAGTTCCCTTGGTTGTAAGGCAGTATTCTTAACGCAGTACATACATTTATTGTGAAAGTTGCTTATACAAATAATTTTTAAGGTTTATACATCCAACATTAAGTATAACCAATTTAAGTTTGGAAACAATATGTTGTATTTATAATGTCACACTACTATTTATCTAACAGTTTAAATGTTTTTTTTTCTCCATACATAAAAAAATATATAGATGGATTTTAGGAAGGGGATCCCTCATAAAAGGTTCATCATATTTGGGGGTCCTTGGCATCATAAAGTTTGAAAACCCCTGGCATAGCTCTATGGTGTATGTGAGTGTTTAACAAAATCTATGAGCTAATCTTCGGTTGCCGGAGGGGATGATTACCATGGTGCAAACAAATTCCATTGACAGATGGAGCAACAAAAAAAGCATGCAATTTTCTTGTCTTGGCTTTTATAAACTGTGTAAAGACCAGATGCAGCTTAATGCAAGTCTTATAAAGCAATAAATCAGAAAATCCAGCAGCTGCATGGAAACTAAGGGACAAAAATCTGCTAATCAGGAAGACAACCTGTAAACATTCATAACAGCATGAAAGACACTTGGGACAGGCAGGCAACTAGGGGTGGCACGGTTCACAAAACCCACGGTTCGGTTCGTATCACGGTTTTAGGGCGTTTTCACACCTACCTTGTTTGGTCCGGATTTTCGGACTTTTCAGTATGGTCCGAATCAAAATTACAGGTGTGAAACCTCCCCCGTACCACGGTCCGGACCAAACAGACGAAATTTGGTCCAACGAAAAGAGGAAGTCTCGGTCCGGATCAAACTGAACAAAGGTTCGGTTCGTTTCTAGTGTGAAAGCATTTTCTGTATGGTTCGGACTTTGACCATTTACAGGAAGTTCCTGTTTATGTTTAATTATAATAATGTTATTTTTAAATTCAATCTAGGCTACATTGATTATGAAAAGTGAAAAGATGCGCAATATGTCAGAAGACAGAAGGTCAGAAATGATTTTGAACGAAATTTTGTATTATTTTGCTTATGAGCCTTTCTTTAATGTGAATTTCGTTTTGTATAAATTGTATCTTCATTTTAATCAACGTTTCATCAGATAATTGCCTGGATTTAATAAATAAGAAGCAAATAGTCTATAGCAGACAATAATCGCGGGAGCGATCACATGCTTTGCAAATTAACTGGAGCGCGTCTCAAATAAACCGAAACTCAGCAGGCTACTTGTCTCACAAACATGAGAAATATGTGTATATAAAGCTTGAAATGTCCACTTTTAAACGTGACGAAAAGAAAATAGTCAAGCAATGCGCACTGTTCAATAGTGGCAACGATATGCGTCCGTTCATTCATTCTTGTCAAAGACGCTGACGTCAGACACACGTCCGTTTACAAACCAATCAATGTCCAGATGCAGCCCACATAGACGATGACGAGTGGACGCAAGTGTGTCACATAAAGTTCTTTAGTGCGCTCGCATGATTGCAATGTGAAACCAAACCAAAACTAACCGAAAGTATCAAATGTATCAAAACGTGAACTTCGGTTCGGACCTTGGTGCGGACTTTCAGGTGTGAAAACGCCCTTAGGGTCACGGTTTTCGGTTCTGTACGGTTCTTGTTGTTGTTTTTTCTTTTATCGTTAACACTCCAGAAATTTACTTCAGCATATGATATATAGCTTAATTATCCACAATTTAGGATACAGTATTTAAAAAAAAAGTTTATATCATGTAGAAGTTGTTTCCTAACTGGCTGTCTCCTGCTTACGCTGTCTACCGAGTCCGACACATCGCCGTAACATTTTTCATGTTAATCATGTTAATTTTGATCAGAACAATGCACTGTGGCTTTAATTCAGCGTGAGCAGCTGACCTGATTAACATGAAAAATAACAAATTTCACCATGAAATCATGTAGTGAAGTGTTCCATGTGTTTCACAATCACCCTGACATCCAGTGCTGTGAAAATAAGTTTTTGCCCAAACTTCAAAGGACTGTTTAAATTATTAAACCTAGAAGTTTATCTTAACTTTAATGTTACATTTATCATGTGAACTACTTATATGTGAACTATGTTATATGCATGTGTGTTTGGGACAGAGGGTAACACAGTCGCATGTGCAGCAGATATATGCTGCCCATCATAAATCAAAGCACGACACAGACAGGGGTCAGAGGCGAGCACCGGAAAATGTGACAGAATGGACAATATTCGTCTCTGCTGCGCGAGACAAACGCTGCCAGTGTGTGAATGTACAACGGGCACGCGCGGCGCCCACTCTTCATACGCACTGCTTCTGCCCTGCCAACGCACTGCTTACGCGAGCAGTGTGAAGCCAGAGTTATACGACGCTGGCGCATCCTCCAACTCCGGGCAGCCTTCCTTATCTCTCCCATTTTCCATTTCTACACGTGACGTGACCTGCAGTCTTTTACTGTATGTCCACGCATATTCTTATTTAGCGCGAAAAGGACACCCGCTGTCTGAGGTAACATACAGGCACGAGGCTACATTGCGCATGCGTCGAACCGTGCCGCACACACGCTCCGATCCGAGACAAGAGAACCGAATGGTTCGGATGTTTTTTCATGTACCGTGCCACCCCTACAGGCAACATAATTATTACTGGCCCAAAGTGTATAATTTGCATGTGTTTTTAAACGGAACACTGTAAGACCACTGAATTCGTTCCAATGAAGGCTAATGATCTGCGGTTGAAGGTTGCTGCATGTTCTGTGTTTTCAGATGGGTAGAAGGGAAAGACATGTAAATGAAATCCATTCTACCACTGAAAGACTGTGAAAGCTTGCATAATGCCAAGATGTCTGGTGGAGGACAATTACTAACTGAGAGGACACTTTTTGCAGACAACGTCACACTGAGTGAATCAACTGAGAATGGCCTTAATCTACATGTCTTTCCCTTCACCTGAATTTCCCCCCATCCTACTTCCCTTCATGCTCAGAGTTCACCCAGAATTCACCCAAAATCTGTATGATTTAAATGTCGGTTCCCACTATACAATATTATATGTGTTTGATATCGTTTGAAATGTCTTAGTGCGCCTGGTACAAAAATCTCATGACCACAGAAATATACAAGATGATAAGAGTTTTTAGAGTTTAGAGATATTTAGCATATTATGATGGGTGTGGCTTTTGGAGCCATTTGGTCTCAATCCAGGCAAATGAGAGAGCGATTCAATTTAAATTCCCATTGTTATCATGCGTTTCCATTTGAAAGCGATTTCTGTCTGGTCTGAGTACTACTTAAAGCGATGTAGCAGAAAGATCAAGGCTCGATGCTGTAATGAGTTCGGCCTGTAACACAGAATGTCTATTAGATGCTCTACATTATGTCATATTCAGAAGTCAGGTATCAATATCTTATTCTTAGCTACAGAGTATTTGATGTTATGTATGGAATATCTTTGAATTGATTATGTAATTGGCATTATACATTTACCTGACTGTTAATAAATTGTTACATTTGATCTATTCTGACTTGATCTCGAATTATTAACTATGTAGATTATGAACAGACATAATTTCAACAAAGGGTTAAACGGAATGATTAAATGTGTGACTAATTATTAAATATAAATGACCAAACAACCAATTGGCATTTTAACCTAAATTCGAGTTTATGATAAAATGCAGTCAGATAAAGATGAATTAGGAAATAATCCCTTCTACCCAGCTGAAAACACAGAACGCGCAGCGACCTTCAACCGTAGATCAAACACTATGTAACTTTTTTGTTAAAAATGTCAATACATCATTAATCCTTCTTTCAAAATTTGTTTTTGTCTTACCCTGATTCACCATGCTAAGCCTATTATAAGAGTACATACTGTATGTCACACGCCTGTGCATGGCTCATCAGAAATAGAGAAAAGTTGCTCCAGCTACAGGGAGTGGCATAGATTAGTTGTCACAAAGAGCAAGAAAGATTGACATGGAGCAGTTAAAACTCCAACCTCTGGGGAATCAACCATTAAAAAAACCCCCCAAAAAAACACTAAACTGCTGTCAAAAAGAGAATGTGACAGTTCATAATAAATCGAGAATTAACATTGGCTTGGCTTTTCAACGAGTTGGCGAGAACTGAGGGATTTGAAATGTTGTAAAAGCAGCAAGACGACGGTGTTTTTATTTCTCAACAGGTGAGTAATGTATTGTATTGAACAGATAAATTGTCATGTAGCTCTCAAAAGGAGTTATTGTTAAGGGTAATTTTATTTTGGTAGTTGTAGCGCTGTCCTGGAATTTATTTTCAAGGAAGTGCCGTGTCTAGTCAGCTTGAGATCCTTTCCTTTTAAATTGGTTATTTCTCTTAAAGGTCCCATGGCATGAAATTTTCATTTTATGAGGTTTTTCAACATTAATATGAGTTCCCCTAGCCTGAATATTGTCCCCAAGTGGATAGAAATGTTGATCGGTGTAAAACCGAGTTCTGGCTGTCTTTCTCTGCCTTTGAGAAAATGACAGCCCAGACGAGCCAATCCTGAAGTCTCCTGGTTTGATGTCCAAGCAGGAACGGTTACCTCCCTTTCCTCCACCCAGAGAATCTGGCACGCCCATGCAAACGCTCGAGAGAATAGAGATCATTGCTTGTGAACGAGTGAACGCTGGCAGTTTCTCAGTGTTTGGATGTACAAATGAAAACAGTCTTTTTTCAGTTCCTTCTGATCTGTGATTTCTGATGTGTAGCTAATTATTTATTATTCGTGCACACGCAGCTCTCTCTCTCTCCAGACAGAGCGGTGTTTTCATGTTTTCTATCTTGTGAGTCAGTGTTTTTGTACGTCCTCGTCACGTCTATCGGTTCTAAAATGTGCATACAGTCATGAGTTTCTGCTCAACATCGGCAGAGTCAGATCTTTAGAGATAAACTTCACACACGCCGAAGCTCGGGCTGCACTGGCCGGTGGCCTTCAACATCCCCGACCCCCAGTACTGCATCTGGCCCACAGCGGAGGCGCCAAACGCGGCGCGAGATTAAGCAGAAGGGGGTTAAGCGTGAGGGTATCCGGGCTAGCCAGCTTTCCCCACAATAAACTGGATTACATTCGATTACTGCTGTTGTGTCTTTGTTTGCGCTGTGTACTCAACGCGCGTCACTGGCGCTTTTGTTTTATTTTAAAAAATACTGCTATTATCAACACTTACTTTTAACTCGTTCATCTCGACAGCTGTAATGGTACTTTGCATGTGTTACAAAGTTGGTAATAATGATGAAGACGGACTCGGTGTGACTGGGACTCGTGTTTATTCAGAACTCTCAGATATAAACACAATAAACTCGCGCTGACTGACAGCGCTCTCATAACGCAGTAGTTACTATAAATAACTTTGTTAGCAATCGCTGAGCTCCGTCTCTGGTACATTAGTGATGTCCGGTTCGCGAACGATCTTTCTTTTGAACCAGTTCTTTTTAGTGAACCGAATCAGTTCACCAAATCGGACTGAATCGTTCTAAACGGTTCGCGTCTCCAGTCAGCGCTGATCCATAATTTACTAAAGTTACTAACTTTCTGACATGAGTGACAGTCCCTCCGACTAGAAATAGACTAATAACCTGAAGTATATGCTGTAACTACAACAGTTCAGACATGCTGAGAACTGATGTGAAGTGAACTCAGGTCCATCCGTCTCTCTGGCAGCAGCTCGTGCCTGCTCCTGCCTCGTTAAACCACGCCCCCTCCGCTCATTTAAAATGCAAAGATGTCAGCCAATCACAACAGTGGGCGTTTTTAATGAAGTCTCACAGCAGACACGCCTCTTGAAGCAGGGCATTCAGCCACAGGGCAAACAGCAGTATAGACAAAATGCCTTTTATTTCTAAATTATGACATTTTATGATGTAAAAGTCATACTAACAATATAAGTACACATCAGGAAACATTATAAAATAATAGAAAAATGCCATGCCATGGGACCTTTAAGCCTTGTAGTGAATGCATAACCTGCATAAGCTAACATAACTACTCAAGAGTGAAAGGTTGGATTCTGAGATCCACTGCCGCTTCAATATGATTTAATATATATATATATATATCCTTCTTAATTAAATTTATAATCAAAGCCTTAATCAATATTAATCTTTCTATATTATTATAATGATTTTTAATTATTCTCTCCAGTTATTATTTTGTTTCTTCCTTTATATTTTCTAAAGTTTGTATTTGGTCTATGAGTGGTGACTGCTGAAATATGAAATATGGATTTGTCTTTCATTTTATTTTATATTTCCTTTAACTGAAACACTAAAGAATTGGCCTGTCTGTACCTCTCACTGAGAGAAAAGCACATGTTATCAGTGTTTTGAAAAAACTTTCTCTGGTTTGGACCAGAGCTCAACCAACCAACCTTGGAGAGAGTTTATCTGTGTATGTGCGCAATATTCGGTGTTAAAGATCAGTATTGGATGTGGATTACAGGCATCCTAAGAGATGAGTGGACATGTTGTTTTGGGCAAGCTGGCGCCTGATCCAGAATCTGGTTGTACGTGCCTAATTCCGGGGTGAAAACATGAATCTGATTAACTGACGATGTGTGGAAATTTACCATGACTGTCTATTTTCTCTGAGCCAATCAGAATCATTCAACTTGCAGTAATGACGTGGCTAGACCTTGAAAACAGTATAACTGTTCAGGAATTGTATGTACGATAGGCGGAGGCGGGTAGGCTGGTAGAGGGAGCGCGGCCTACAAACTCCTTGTGAGACTTGAAGCTGGCTACTGCTGATGAAACTGCAAACTATTCTTCAGTAAATTTCTCTTTTAAATAATTGCACTCCTGACTCTTGGTCCTCATTTTTCACTACTGGTCCTGGGTTACCCCAACAAGAGCTTCTTCAGTTTAATGCTATATTGATGGTCACATTGGGAGTGGCAGCAATATGTTTATCAGAGATTATGTGGCATTTGAGATATATGGATGCTTGTGTCACTAGGAGGGTACTTACCGTGCAGCAGTGGTTAATAAACCGAGCCAAGTTTCCACATTTGGTGGCGTCAATTATAGTGTCATGGTCGACACGGAATAGGTAACTGCTCCCGATGCCTTCCTGGGCATATCTCTTCTCTCGATTATCAGCCACCATCTACAATTGAAGCAACAAACACAAAATGTATTAACACCAAAGCATCAACAAGCATGTATTCCTCAAGAAGAAACAAAATTCACTTCCTAGTATAAATAATTTTAATAGCTGTTAGTTATACTTCAGCTAGAAGGCTTACCTGTCTGATATTCTGTCCCACATATTCAATGACCATCTCATCTGCAGCAATGGGTTCCATGGCAAACAAGCCCCATTCATGGATGCGGCTGCGGCCAAACCGTAGCTTCTTCTTACGGAACTGCAAGCAGAATTCAAGCATAAATTTGATGTTAACATGTACAGGATAGACTATGGTTTACAGGCACAAGAATATTTGACATTTGTACATTAACTACAATTGAGCAATATACAGATTAAGACAATATTTTGGTTCAAAATTCTAAAAAAGACAGATGCCGGTATTACTCAGAACTTTGGATCACATACACACCTTTTCATCACCTTTTACACTACTGTTCAAAAGTTTGGTTTAGCAGTAAAAATAGTAATATTGTGGCATATTACTATTTAAAATAACTATTTTCTATTGTAATATATTTTAAAATATATTAATGTAAAAGTAATTTATTCCAGCGATGGCAAAGCTTAATTTAAAGCATCATTACGCCGTGATCCTTCAGAAATCATGAGAATATGCTGATTTGCTGCTCAAGAAACATTTCTTATTATCAATGTTGAAAACAGTAATATTTTTGTGTAAACCATCTGTGATACATTTTTTTCATGATTCTTAGATTAGCATTTATTTTAAATAGAAATTTCTTTTGTAACATAATAAATTTCTTTACTGTAATTTTTGACCCATGCAATTCATTCAAGTATTCATTTCTTTCTTTCTTTTAAAAAAAATTTTTCTTACGGACTGATTTTACTGGAATGGCATGATTAAATGGTGACAAACTGAACAATGATTACTATGCAAGGAGCATTCCTTTCTGTCAAAAAATCAAAACAGACTGACAGAAATAGACATTTCCTAGGAACCACGCACAATGTAATAATTAAGATAAATGGACTGACTGCTTTTTACAACAGAAAGCACATAACTCCAGTGAATTGATAACAATCTGGCTTCACAGTGAAAAATTACGACAATAAAGGTCCATAGGGGAACCTTTGTGTGAAGTGCATCCATATTTGCTGTACAATAAACCATTAAGACATGTCTGCCCTCTCCAAACATACAATGTGTCTTTCCTCAAAGAACATGCAATTAAGTAGGTGTGAAGATAAGGATATGTTTTTAAAGAAACACCTTTTCACTTTGAACTAGGGCTGGGCGATAAAACTATAACGATATGTATCGCGTTAGACACGTAATTGATATCAATAAAAAATGTGTTCGATAAAATGTTTGATAATTTTTTTTCTTCGTCAGAAAGAAAACAGAGGTTGCGAAGCAAGTTTGGTTGCATGAACAAAGGCACTCACTCTCTGATACAGACCTGCAAACTCCTCAGAGTAAAAAAGGTGACAGTGTCGCCGGGGGGACATTTGCATATTTTAAATATGCAAATGACACATTTCTGAGCGTGACTTAAAGAGAATGACACATTTAATATTTTAAAAATGATTTTATTTACAATGCCGGGAACCCAAGGAAGTGTTGTGACACATCACACAAAAAATAAAAGACTGACAGGAGGGTTGTAACGGTACACAAAACTGACGGTTCGGTACGTACCTCGGTTTTGAAATCACGGTTCGGTACGAGTTCGGTACAGCAGTTTTACAAAATTGCTTTTTAATTATTTTTTATATTTAAAGGGTAACTAAACCCCATGCTCAGAGCTTAACTCCACCCACTGGCAAATTTTGAAAAATGCTGGAAAAGTGGGCAGAGCCCAGCGGAGACAGAGGGGATGAACCGAGGGCGGGGCTGAGCGGAGGGCGTGCACCTGAGACCCGCAGTGACGGATTGATTGACAGCTGTCAGACTCGCGAGTCGCAGAGATGGAGAATGACTGGAGTGACGCCAGCTTTGCAACAGAGCGGTCATTCTCCTACCTTCACCTGAAGTGGAGGAGGGTGGATCTGTAGACACAAACCCGGAGCCTTATCAATGCGAGCCGCTGCTCAAACTGCGTTAACTCCCGATGCCGACGATGCTAGTGAAGCAGCCGCGCAAGAGAACCGACCTAATCTATCTGCGTCCGCGGCAACCACTTGCGTGTCAGGGTTTGAAAGTGCGTCTCATGTATGAAACTTATCTGTACACATGACGGGCGGCAATAATATCGCAAGAAAAGCCTGACGTGTACTGACAACTCCATTATTTAACCGTATTTTCTTCAATACAATGTTAAAGCAAGTGTCAAGTCAGTTTCATTCATAATGTTTCTACTTCATGTAATATGACAGTTCATACTGGAGTGAAGCCGTTCTCATCATGTGATTGGGGGAAACATTTCTGAGGGCGTGGTGAGCTCATGCTAGGGGCGCGGATAGTGAGCTGTTGGAGGTACCATCCTACGTCACGATGTACCACAACGTCCAATAGGAAAATTCAACTGCAGTAGCCACCGTTCAACCTAAAGGCCCGGGTATACTTCACTTACCGCGCCCGGACGTGTCACGCGCGCAGCCCTGTCCGCGCGTCTTTTAAAGTATACTACACAACGGATGCGCGCGGAGGATCGCGTTCGACACATGCGCAGTAAAAAAGTGTCTATGCTCTACCAGACATCGGAGGGCAGCACTGAGTCCTGTCATCAAAGGGACATTTGCTGGGCATGATCGGAGAAGAACTGTAGTGGATCCACCATTGCAACATAGTTTGGAAGAAACACTGAAGAATCAAAAATTCTCTCTTTTTTTTCAAGCGTGTTGTTTTTAAACCGGTCTTTGCACACTCTTCTTCGACGGCTGAACACTGTGCTCAATACTGTGTGTATTGCCACCTAGTGGACTCTTCTGTACTGCTGGCGCATGCGTTGTTGCACGCGGACCGTCCGCGCGGTCTCAAAATTTGGGCTGCGCACGGACGGGGTGTGCGGCCGGCCGCGAGCCCTCCGAATGACGAAAATTACGTCATGCGGGCGGTGCACGAACGCGGACGGCCGAAGTATACCCGGGCCTTTAAGAGGGTAGCACTTTGGCGGTTTTACACCATATTTTATAGAATTAAAACACTTTATACTCAAATGTCAAAACATTTACTCGAATCAATGAACAGCATTAATAAAGCCCCAGTATTACAGATCATTAACTAAAAAAAGTTGGTTTAGGGTTCAGTTACCCTTTAACAGTGGTTTACTGAAGAAGAAAAAAAAGTGTCCGTCCTTGAATGAATACAATTATAACTAAAAGTTTATTGGAGATATTGCTGTAAACTATAGAGGGAGCCCTTACTTGCATATTAATATTAAAGGTTAACAACAGAGCCCAAACTATTATCCTAAATTCAGTTGCTATTTATTTTTAGGTATAATAATCAACACTCAAATTACACATTGTTTGCAAACATGTAAACTTCACATAAGGCAGTTTTTGCATTAACTTCTAAATCTAATTATAAAATAGTTTTTTTCTCCAATTCGTTGTTGAAATATAATAATTTAAACACAGTGTCTGTTATTTTCATGACAGGTTTATTTAACATGCGTGAAATAATCAAGACATCCCTAACAGGTTAAGTAGAATATAATGAATATATAGGCTAATATAGTGCATATATTTAGTGAATAAAATTCTGTGGACACTGAAGGACTGCCTGAGGTAAATGTGATGCTTCATGACACTGTTTAGTTTACAAGCAGTTATATTGACGTCTTTCCGCCGTTGAAACACTGATTTAGTGATTACACCACATTATATACATGACAGTAAGTTGTAATGTATCCTCAACACACCTTCAGATGGTCATTCATGTTTATTCTTTAGAAGAGATGATCGATTGTCTTCACAGATGATCGCGGTCACACAGCCGCTTGAACTGTGATCAGTGACCAGTCACGCCAGATAGAGCGTCAAAGCGGCATTTATCGTTTGAATTTCGTGATAAAATGGACTGAATACTTAATATGTTCATGTGGGAACTCGGATTGAAGTGTGTTCCGCACTTAAAACAAGCCGACTGTTAACTGTTAAAGATTGCACTCGGAAACCGTTCGGTAACGTTACACGTTACCTCCGCTGACAGCGTGCGCACCTCGTCCGTCTGGGGATGTGTTTATACTCGACGCGCTCGCCGTTGTGCTATTCTTGACTTTGGTTGAATCCGAAATCGCCCCCTAAACCCTCAATCACTATTCTCTACTTTAGTCCACTAATATAGTTCACTTGAAGGAGTAAATGAAAACGAGTGAGCAAATCCGGATAGCTGCTGTGTGTACATCAGCTGTACATTCTTTTTTTTATTTAATTTTGTTTTATTTATTTATTTTTTACTCTTTTTATTGTGGTGCAAAGTGGGATAGAATGAGTGCACTCAATAACGTCCACTATGGTTTCGGACACCACTACAAATGGCTGTCCCCTCAAATAGTGCTATGTAGGGTATAGGGGGCGATTTCGGATTCAGCCTTTGAAACTACGTGGAGAGGTAATGTTACTCTGCATCAGTGCCTTATGACAAAGCATCTAAACGGTAACAGTTACAAAGAAATAATGGAGGCACCTTAAAGGGTTAGTTCACCCAAAAATGAAAATTCTGTCATTAATTACTCACCCTCATGTCGTTGGACACCCGTAAGACCTCCGTTCATATTCAGAACACAAATGAAGATATTTTAGTTGAAAGCTGATGGCTGAGAAAGGCTTCACACAGGCCTCCATTGGCATTCAGTACATTGACACTTCCAAGATCCATGAAAGGCACTTAAAACGTCGTTACAAAGTCTATCTCACCACAGTGGCTCTACAATAATCTTACGATGCGACGACAATAGTTTTTGTGCGCAAAAAAAAAATCAAAATAACACCTTTATCCAACTTGTTCTCGACTTCCGTGTATGCCTCCACGACGCATGCGCGAGAATATGACGCAGATCCGGCGTTCGGACATATGACCCAGAAGCGATTTGTTTACGAGCAGAGGAAGACGCGCGTGTCTAAGCTGTTGGATTCTACATTGATCGTGCTTTAGGTCTCGGCGTAGTGCTCAAAATGGGGTTAAAGTGTGTATTTCATGGATTCCCGAACACCGGCGCTACGTCATATTCTCGCGCATGCGTCGTGGAGGCACACACGGAAGTCGAGAACAAGTTGGATAAAGGTGTTATTTTGATTTTTTTTTGCGCACAAAAACTATTGTCGTCGCATTGTAAGATTATTGTAGAGCCACTGTGGTGAGATAGACTTTGTAACGACGTTTTAAGTGCCTTTCATGGATCTTGGAAGGGTCAATGTACTGAATGCCAATGGAGGCCTGTGTGAAGCCTTTCTCAGCATCAGCTTTCAACTAAAATATCTTCATTTGTGTTCCGAATATGAACGGAGGTCTTACGGGTGTCCAACGACATGAGGGTGAGTAATTAATGACAGAATTTTCATTTTTGGGTGAACTAACCCTTTAATGTTAAGAGATAATTGAAATTTTAGACTTGTTTATATTTAAATTATTTGAGTGTTTTCCATGGTTGTGTTGACATTTCTGCCTTTATAACTGAGGGGATTATAATCAGAGGAGGGTTAAGTTTAAAATAAAAATGTTTAAATGTAAAATACTTTTCTCCTGGTCCTTATTTTAAATAGGTCATAAAACATATCAATAATTATCGATATCGACTGATATGAAACCCTTATATCGTGATACAGTTTTCAGCCATATCGCCCAGCCCTACTTTGAACACATGAACTTAGAGTCAAAGAGCTTACAGAGCATAACAGCCAAAACTGTTGATAAGGAGCAGTCAGGGTCACTGACACAGGAGTCAACCGACATTACAAAGCTGTTTGGATGGTATGAACTAATCTACAAAGTAAACCTGGTGAACGTGCCCTCAGATGCCATCCATTATAAGGGCATTACACTTACTGTATGTCAAACATTAAATAGAATGCTATGGATTACTGCACTGAAAAGGTTCAAGGAGCGGTGAGGTCATTGTAATCAAAGTGTTGACAGCATGATCAAGGTCTTGGTCATGTCAATGAACTGAAGAACTTTACCTTCAGCTGGTTCAGTTTCAACAGGTCTGAGTCCATCACTGCCGGCGTGCCGATAGCACTGAGGAGACGCCGCTGCTCGGAGCGCCTTTCAGACAGCAGGCGATTCGAGCCCTGTGACGGAGACAGAGAGAGTGAGAGCTGCTCAGATGGATACAAACTACTGACCCAAACTGCCTGCCATACTCATGCTGAACAAAGAATTTTAATGGCAAGTAATGAGTAATTTAGTCAAAAACATTAGCAGTAGCACAACTACAATACATATGTTTAAATCTGTCGTCTTCACACAATTTTTTTTAGCTTTAATTACAAGTTCAACATACATTTGAGTTAAAAATTAAAGTGAACCTACTGCAGTATCATAGTCCCCAACTTCCTGCACTGTCACTGGCTGGTCTAGCTCAAGGTAGACGTCTTTTTCCTTGCGGCTTATGGCATAGTAGCCTTCACTGCGGGCACAGCCGGTGATGTGCTCTCTTAGCTGCCCATCTGGTGTCTTCTTCTTCCGCCGGGGGTTCGGGATGTTGGTGAGTACAGGCAAGAGGTTAAGGAGCAAAACTTGGGCGAAATCAACTGAGAAAGCAGTACCACAGTTCCCCTTCCCCTTACTCTTTTTACACTTATAGCAAACTCAATAAATTTGGTATAATGGTAATGCTTATACTGTTGGCTTGTGTATGACCATTAAAAGCATCTGATTTTGCTTGTATATATACTATGAATTTTTGCTCTTAAGCAGCTGTAAGGATATTGGTATGAGGGACCCAGTGTGTGTCGTTGAGCCAGTCGGTGCCACGGTCATCTTGCAGCAGTTTTTCATAGGTGCTCTTCAGGAGTCTCAAATCTTCCTGGTCCAGGCCAGTGTTCCAGATGTCATACAGAATGGTCATCTGCTCAAACTCGCTGCGGTTCTTGTAAGAGGGACGGGGCATAAGAGCTGCCACAGGCATGTGTTTTGGCCGCCGCTGAGTCGAAGGGGTCAAGCCGGCTTCCTGAAGGAAAAGACGTTCGCTCTTTCTAACCTCTTCCTTTTCAAACTCCAGTGATCTCTCTAGACCAAAGTTAGAGTCTCCCGAGTCAGAGCTGGAACTGGAAAGCTCCCCAGACTCCAACTGCTCCACATCCACATCTTCTTCGAAATCCTGGCAACAGAGTATGTTAGGAAAATGTTAGGAAACAGACCTCATCCATTCCTCAAAAAAGGCCAAATGGGGGATATCTGACCACTATTTGTCAAGCTTATTAGTATTATCCAACAATGCAGAACAGTGAAAAAAAGTTCTGTGGGTTTATAGGACAAACTGATATATCGCAACAGCTTGAAATTATCGCAACAGTGCTACAGTCTTAACAAAGGCAACTGCCTTTTAACTAAGATGTACATTGAGAAAATATGCATACAAACCATGCAAGATGTTGCAAAGTTCCTCATACAAGGACTAAATATTGGGGAAGCCACTTGAAGTAACTTTTAAAACTTCAAGCTTTTTACATTTAAAATGAGTCAAGTTACCCCTTAAAACAATAGTTACATTACAAGCTAATAAACAAAAGTACACAATTATATATAAACAATC
The DNA here is from genome assembly GCF_949357685.1 of Gobio gobio. Taxonomy (NCBI): domain Eukaryota; kingdom Metazoa; phylum Chordata; class Actinopteri; order Cypriniformes; family Gobionidae; genus Gobio; species Gobio gobio. Next base: position 53,003,721 of record NC_137097.1, on the reverse strand, counting down.
AATACACAACAAACTATTACTGTTTTGCAATCTGAGCAACATTTATCTGGCTCAAAGACAGTAATGTATCTGCTGTTAATGCAATACAATGTGACTAAAACAACAGCAATGTAACTTTTTATGCAATAGGGATGTGCAAGACCAATCAATTACATATATTGTTTCATTTGCACATCTCTATTATTGCATGCATTGGTTTTCTCTGTAACACTCGCGGCGGGGCCAGAGAAATGTCTACTCGGAAGATGAGCAACGTAAGGGAGCATTTTGAAAGCCTACAGAAAACCTCTCTTCTATGTCATGTCAAACTAGTATATAACAAGTAAGCTTGGGTATAGGCTTGTTATACTACCGGTTATGATGGACAAAGTATGAAATTAAATATTGGATTAAAAGGAGAAACTTTATGAATAAAATTTACTTGACACTTTTGCAACAGTTGCTATATATATCAACATCCTAAAGAAGAGAATACACTTAATCTATAGTTGTAAGTAGACATCAAGCTTTTTTGCGTTTTTCCCACCTATCATGTATACAGATACTTTTCATACAGGAGAAGCGCGTTCAAACCTAGATATGCAAGAGTTTGCTGTGGTAATCAACAACAATACCATAGCGTGCTGAATTATGTGAAATACTTTTGATTGCGGAAATCTGTTTATAATAGGCTTTTGGGTTTGAGCTTATTCAACCCTCTACAATGTGAGTAAATCACTCGCATATGCGAGTAGATCGATATATAATATATATCATTAGCCATTGGCTAATAATTGCTTAGATTTTACTCGCCAGTGTGTGTGTTAGAGGCTAAGAATAAGTTTAGCATAGACATATTTTCACTTGCTGAACACTCAGAGAAACAGAGTTTTGCTCTCCGTCTGGCAATCTGTCTATTTCAGTTCAGCTCAACGGATGCGCAGATTACCTTTATTTGGCTGGTGCTCATCTATTATCGTGCCTGTTTTGATTTCAGCAAATTAGTTTGAGCGAACGCAGACCACGTGATTAATATTCTCGAACCAAGCAGCTCATCAATCCTTAGTGCGTTGTTTATTGTTATTAGTAGTAGTATTATTATCTTATTAATAATTACTAATTACTATTATACATTTTTACAGAAACACTGAATGACCAACAATATCTTAAGCACCAACACCAGTCCTAAGTTCAGTTAAAATTACAAATATGCATTCATTTAAATATATTATATTTATATTAAGGCTGCCAAACGATTAATGGCAATATATAAAAGTTTGTTTACATAATATATGTGTGTGTACTGTGTATAATTATTATGTACAGGGAGTGCAGAATTATTAGGCACGTTGATTTTCTGATCATATTTTTTTTCCAGGCACATTTGACCAATTCCAAACCACAGTAATCCTAATAACTACTATTAATTTAGTATTTAATAATGTATATGTGATATATAATTGTTCATGAAGGCTGGAAATGAAAAACACCTTATATTCAGGTGTGCAGAATTATTAGGCATGTTTTCTTTTACAGATAAATTGAGCCAAAAAAGAGATTTAACTCAGACTGAAAAGTCAAAAAGTATTAAATGCCCATGAGAAGGATGCAATACTAATGCAATACTAGACATTGCAGTTAAGGCATGACCATTGGACAGTGAAATGCTCGTTGGGTCAGCAGGATCTGACAAAAACATGTGGTGAAGAAAAGACACCTGTTAACTGCAAAAGAATTAAGAATTAAGGTGAAGAATTAAGGGTGAAACCATCAGGAAGCCTTTAGTCTCCAGCGCCACCATTTTCCAGAGCTGCAACCTACCTGGAGTCTCCAGAAGTGCAAGGTGTCAGGATCTCAGACTTCAGTTAGGTAAAGAATCCTAAAAAATGACCCCCACTAAATAAGAATCATAAGCTGAAGTGTTGTAAAATACATGAAGCCTGCTTTTTTATAGGCTTTATAGGTTTTATAGGTTGAGAATGACTCTTGAAGGACCAGCACCACATCCTCTAGTACCACTGTTTGAAGAATTAATCTTCCAGAATCTGGCAGTACGTTTTGGGAGTTCATTTTAGTCCATCCTGAAGTCCGTTTTGCAGAGATGGACTAAAAATGAACTCCCAAAACGTACTGCCAGATTCTGGAAGATGAATTCTTCAAAGAGTGGTACTAGAGGATGTGGTGCTGGTCCTTCAAGAGTCACTCTCAACCTATCTGTCCATAAAGCCTATAAAAAAACCTTCTTCATGTATTTTACAACACTTCAGCTTATGATTCTTATTTAGTGGGGGTCATTTTTTAGGATTCTTTACCTAACTGAAGTCTCTGAGATCCTGACACCTTGCACTTCTGGAGACTCCAGGTAGGTTGCAGCTTTGGAAAAATGGTGGCGCTGGAGACTAAAGGGTTCCTGATGGTTTCACCCTTAATTCTTCACCTTAATTCTTAATTCTTTTGCAGTTAACAGGTGTCTTTTCTCCGCCACATGTTTTTGTCAGATCCTGCTGACCCAACGAGCATTTCACTGTCCAATGGTCATGCCTTAACTGCAATGTCTAGTATTGCATTAGTATTACATCCTTCTCATGGGCATTTAATACTTTTTGACTTTTCAGTCTGAGTTAAATCTCTTTTTTGGCTCAATTTATCTGTAAAAGAAAACATGCCTAATAATTCTGCACACCTGAATATAAGGTGATTTTCATTTCCAGCCTTCATGAACAATTATATATCACTTATACATTATTAAATACTAAATCAATAGTAGTTATTAGGATTACTGTGGTTTGGAATTGGTCAAATGTGCCTGGAAAAAAAATATGATCAGAAAATCAACGTGCCTAATAATTCTGCACTCCCTGTATATATAAATACATACACATTAATGTATATCTTTAATAAATATTTGCATGTATATACTGTATTATATATATATATATATATATATATATATATATATATATATAAATAAATAATTTATATATAAATATAAAAAAAACTTAAATATATATATAAATGGGTGCGTATATTTATATACATATAATTATACACAGTACACACACATATATTATGTACACAAATTTTTTGGGATGCAGTTAATCGTGATTAATCAGTTTGACAGCATTAAAATAAATAAAATAGTATATCAGTCTGGCGAGTAAACTAAAAAAATGTACGATTATATTGCTAAGGTGTGCACAGAGGGTTGTTATTGGTCCTGTGCTTTCTATAATGGCTCACGTTGCTTAAGTGAACGCTTACATTTAATATACATTGATCATAATGTAAGGCAAGCACCTGACATATTATTAGCTGCATTCTGTGTGGGATTTGACTGTTCATACTAGATGAAGTAGTCTATTTCAAATAGATCACATATACTGACTGTCTCCGGGTGGTGGGATTAGACTAGTCAACTAGTCAGTTGTAAAATCCCATTTAAAAGTTAATGTAACTAGTTGTTGCGCACGTCCCTACTATATAAAGAGGTTGTATATATAGAAGTAGTTTGTTACAGGAAAAGTTGTCTCATGTGTCTAGCACAATCCTCACACAACAATTACAGTAACTGATGAAGTTCTGTAATGAGAACCAGACAGAAGCACAAACCTCTAACTTCCGTTTCCTCTGTTTCTTAATCTGTTTCTCCTTCTGTTTCTTAGAGATCTGGAGTTCCTCATTTTCTTTGTCTTTCCTACTTCTCTTCTTGCTCTTCCCTTTCCCCCTGTCTTCCATCTCCATCTCTTTGCTAATTGATCCTTTCCTCTTGTTTGGTGGGCCGAGGCTCTTGATCTGTTTCTCAGCCGCATCCCTGGGTTCACAAAGAATGCCCATCCCGGAAAGATTCTCGTACAGCTCTGGAGCTTCTCCTCTGGCGGCAAGAGCTTCCCCAATGACCTCTTCGGGTGCTTCCTGAACACCGTGCTGGTTGAGGTCTGCAGGGAGCAGGACGGTGGGGTCCTGTTTCGTCCTTTTTTGTGGAGATGTGAGGTGTGGAGGCGCAAGAGTTTTAGAATAGTTGTGCTCCTGCAGAACAAACAGACCCTCTGGATCCAGGAGTGGTTGGCGTGGGTGTGGGGAAAAGAAGTCGCCCTCTTCCTCCTCCAGCTTGTGCTCCTCTGCCTCATCGGAGGTCTCAGTCTCTTCTGAGTCGATATCTGCCTCCGGATCCATCTTCAGTGCCACATCGGCAAGCACAGACAGGTCAGGCTTAGGGGCAGAGGCCAGCTGTAGCAGGCTGGACACTCCCAGCTGCTCCCTGAGTTTCAGCCGCTGCTCCAGCTCCTCTTCATTCTCCTCTTCCTCCACAGCGGGATGCAGATGAGAACCAGAAGCTGATTGGCTGAGTGTCCGAGGGCGGCCGCGTATGCGACCCTTTTGTGTGGTTGGAACAGGGACGGGGTCCTCGTAGGCCATTTTGACCAAGGAGGCATGGTCCAGCGGGAGGTTCTGGACCGTGAGGCAGACGGGCACAGGGGGCGTTCTAGGGGAGTCCTTGCCACGTTTGGAAGAGTTTTTGGCAGTGGGAGTTTGTGGGGAGGGAGGGGTGCCTGGACTCCTTTTGGGTTCATCAGGCCGCAGGGAACGCACTGGAGGAGGGACAGTAAGAACAGCAGAAGGGGAAGCTGGGGAAGTCAGGGCGTTACTCTCGCTGGGACGAGAAGCAAATGGAAGGAGCATTGGGGCAGGTTTGGAGGCGGTGGGGGGAGCAACTGCTGTGGGTGTGCTTCCAGGAGAAGTGGAAGTAGGAACATCTGAAGCTTGTGAGACAGTAGTGGGAGATGGAGAGGGAGCAGAAGATGACAGAATGGGGGACTTGACCTCGCTTTCTTCCATTGAGAAAGAAACCGTCTTGCGCCGTTTCTTGAGTGGGGGGAGGAGGAGGATAGGAGAAGAAGGCCGGGGATATGGAGAAGATGGAGGCACAGCTGTAGGCATTTTCTCTTCTTCTGGTAGTAAAAGAAAGAATAAAGTCAACACAAAACTTAAAATTTTTTAAAATAAAAATCAGGAGTTTTAAACTCAAAGGGATAGTGCACCAATTTTTTTTTAAATTCTATCATCATTTACTCACTTCTCATGCCGTTCCAAACCTGTATGGACTTGAATACAAAAGAAGATATTTTGAAAAATGTTGTTAACGGTTCCCAACATTCTTCAAAATATCTTGTGTTATATATCTTGAAAGCCATAAAGATATGGAATGACATGAGGGTGAATAAATGCTGACAGAATTTATTCTCTCTTAAATTCCCTAAAAAGCCATTTCTTTTGTTTTGAAAAAGTGAACTGACCATGTTTGACCTCTGCAGCAGTAACTGATGATTGGTTAACGCTGGCTTTGTCCCTGTAAAAAACAGACATAAGTCATGTCAACTTATCCGTCCACCGACATAATAGTGTTGCGCGATATACCGTACTAGAAAAGTATTGCGATACACTGCTATTAAAAACGATACGCTATGACATTTTATTAGTACCGGTCCTTTAAGAATGACAGCACTCTAATAAGAGCAGTATTTCTTATTTTGTGTCGATGTGTGACAGCAGGAGTCAGTACGAGCTCTGCTTCCACTGTTTCGTTCACAGAACAGTCAAATATATTTTCGTGCAGCGCATGACAAAGAAAGCAAAAGAAACATGCATGCATGAGAAAATAAAGCACAGCATGGACAACTTCAATGAATTGTAAGTTCTGTCATATTATTCAATTACTTTTACTGTTTTTGTTTTTTTGCCGTGGTATCGATTCAGTATCGGTATCGAGGTATTTTAATCTGTTATTGCAAGTCATAATTTTGGTTTCGTGACAACACTACGACAACATTCTTCATTGTATCAGTTCTCATAGAGGGAGGTACCTTTCATCCTTTTCTGTGTCCATTGCTATGCTGTCCATTGTAGACTCGTCCATTGTATCCAATGACTCGCTCTCTGCAGCTTGCTCACCTTCCTCTTCATCTTCCTCATCGGAGGAAGACGACGATGCCGAGGAGGATGATGATGAGCTCTCAGAAGTAGAGGAAGAAATGCTCTCGTCATCACTGTCTGCACTAAAAGCTTCATCTGATAAAAATGAGCGAGAGTAAATAGTTGGAAACCAAAAAACATGGATCTACAGATATACATATAAAATAATAATGGCTTAATACAGGGTTCCCACTCTTTCATGAACACCAGATTCAAGGACTTTCAAGGACTTTTTCAAGCACCATTTATTTTATATCAAGCACCTCAGATTCACAACCCAGCATATGTAGCATCACGAAAGACTGCTTAAATTAGGCTACTTAAAGGAACACGCCAACTTTTTGGGACTTTGGCTTATTCACGTATACCCCAGAGTTAGATAAATCCATACATACCATTCTCATCTCCGTGCGTGCCATAACTCTGTCTGACGCACCCACCGCTAGCCTAGCTTAGCACAAAGACTGGAGGTAAACGGCTCCAGCTAGCCTACTGCTCAATAAGTGACAAAATAACACCAACGCATTAAAAATATTTAACGCAATTAATGCAGCGTTTGTTCTTATATCCACTTTTGGATTTTTGTTCTTATTTTCCATTATATGATCACGCTCTTATTCATGAAAATGCTTTTAAACCATCTATGCGACAAGACAAAAGAGAACGCGCTGTATGTCAATGTCCTGTCTGTGTGGCTGCGTCTCGATAAGATCCCTAGTTCAGTAGTCAGGGCACTGATCAGGGAGTCGGCCACATTCATGTATGTTACACGATATTCTGATTCTATATTTAATTTATTATTTATGCAGTTAAGAAAGGTGTTTGATAACTATTACATTTCAGTATATGTCTAACAGTGAAGGCCACAGGTAAATATAACATTTATTATAATGGGTTTATTTAAAGATTGTTTTAAGTTCACCTAAATTAAAAGTTGTTGTTTTTTAAGCGTAATAAATGTTGAAATTAGTAGCTTTCAGTTATACTGTAATATAATATCATCGATGTTTCATAGAGACATTAGTATTAGTGATACTGGCCTTCATTTATAAAAAGATGCCATTACAACAAATATTTAAAATATGCCGTCTTTAAATTGTTTCTACATTAATTTGGAGAGTAACTGAAATCAATACAATATCAAAATATAAAAAAATCCAGATATATTTAAAACTTGCGATTACAGAAAAAATTTGATTAATTTGATAATTTTTTTTAATCGATTCCCGACACTAGAATAGTTGCATCGTGTACTAAGACTGATGGAAAATTAAAAGTTGCGATTTTCTAGACCGATATGGCTAGGAACTATTTTCTAATTTCTGCGTAGTAATCCAGGGACTTTGCTGCCGTACCATGGGTGCAGTGGCGCAACGATATTACACAGTGCCTGAAAATAGTCCCCAGCACGCTCCCTGTGTAAGCAGGTTTTCACGTTGGTTAATGATGACGGAAGTTAGCCCATTTTCAGGTGCTGAATTATCATTGCTCCGCTGCACCCACGGGACGGCAGCAAAGTTCCTGGATTATTACACAGGAATGAGAGAATAGTTCCTAGCCAGTGTTGGACAAGTTACTGAAATTTTTTCATTAGTTACAGTTACTAGTTACTTTTAAAAGTAATTGAATTACTTTACCAATTACTGTATATCAAAAGTAATTAGTTACTAGGGAAAAGTAACTTTTAAGTTACTTTTATGTCTGATTTTTAAATGTAAATATGAAAAGTACTGAACAGTCTAAAACAATAAACAATTTTTAGACCTATTTATTGTAATCAACAGGGCAACAGTCTTCAAATCAAGCAGTAGTACGGTGTTTAGTGTCCACCAGCAGCAGCGAGAGTTCCTTCAGCGCAGCTGGGAGAGTTATGGCCCTTTTACACCTGGTCACTTCATTCGTTTTCTCTGACCAGATATCTATCCGATTGTGAAAAGACCAGGAGTAAATGCCTTCTGAAATTCTTTTGAGATGGATTTAAATCTGATCACTCAAACAAACCAATTCAGAAGGTGGTCTGGGACGCATTTCAGGCGAAACCGGACAAGTGTATGCATAATGGTTGTTTAAATCACATATGTAAATTTTACTCCCGGCAAATTGTTAAAAAATAAACGTGTGAGAGGATGTTATAGGCTATATGTTGCATCGCATCGCCGCAAATGAATGAAGCAAGCAACACGCAAACTGCCGCAAGTGAAACTGAAGGTAGGCCTAAGTCTTAGATGCTCAAAAACACAACCATCTTCATTAAAACGAATGAGACTAAATTATCTCACCAGTTATTAGCTTGCTCTCTCATATTGCGGTCTTTGATCTTGAAATGAGCTGAAGAATAAAATGCAGCTCGTTGGCTATCTGTTGCTTTCGTTGACGTGAACTCCGTTAAATATGCATACAGCGCGGGAATTGAAGATCGGATTTATATTCATTTTGCGGAGAGGTGTAAAGACAACCTCCATGTTTTTTAGTTTAGTTTTTTTTCTTGTTTATATTGTTTAGCCCGTTTCGTTTGCGAGTGCCTACGATCAGCCTAACCTCAACTTATCAAAAATGCCTTTTTACATACGAACATAAGCAACATTTCGTTCTGTCTTTGATAGCGCATATAGGCCTACTGTGGGACAATTTATGAAATAACACCATTCTAAACTAAATACATTTCAAATTTAATTCAAGCACTTTCAAGGACCTATATTTGTTTTCAAGTACTTTCCAGGCCTTGAATCCATGTGTAGAAATTCAAGTACTTTCAAGTACTTTCAAGAAGAGTGGAAACCCTGTTAATAATAGAGACCAAATGAATGAGCACAGTACAAAAGAAAAACAAGTTGGCTTCATACCTCCTGACTCATCCACTTTGTCACTGTCTTCATCCTCCTCCTAAACATAAAACAGTCACTAGTTACAATAGTGACAATAACATGTCTGAACTCATCTGCTGGGAATTATGTGAATTCCTCCACAACACTTAAATAAAAGAAGAAATGCTGCCATCTAGCCATTATTCAATGAAAAAACAACTAAGTAGAACAGAATATATTCTGCTAAATTCTTTCATATTTAAAACCAAACGTTTACAATGGTAACACTCTCAGTAAAAAGCTACATAACTATTGACATAGATAGCATTTTTGTCTTCATAGGCATCCCACAATGTATAGGTGACAAACTATATGAGAGAAAAAACATTATTCATATCAAGAATTGAAGACATGATAAAATACATAAATAAATATTGATATGTCAGTTATAAACAGTTAGGTATTTAAATATGTACATATGGAAATATTTCCAGAGATTAACCTAATTGTCATGTATGTTTTGCATTTCTATGTAACAATATTCGAAAATACAGTATATAATTAAAATATTACCAATTTGTAATTTTTTTTATTCAGAAAAGATGAACTGCTCAATTTATAAGGTTGTTCAGATACATTGGTTAATGGTCAATTTAGAACAGATTTGTTATTGTTAATTAAAACTATTAAAAATAGTTTTTGTTAACTGAAATAAATCGGAAAATAAAATATAAATATCAGATGATAAACTTATGGAAATGTTGCCTTGGCAACTATCTAAAAAAATTGGTTTAGTTGAAACAAAAACTGAAGCTAAATATAAACATAAAAAACTAACAAAAAATACAAAAGCACTTAACAAAACTACTAAAACTAAAATTAAAATGAAACCTGAAAATGTAAAAATAAAAGCTAATTCAGAAATAATAATAATAAATATTATTTCAATCATACTAAAATAACATGATTCACCAGGTGATCAAAAGTCAGTAAATTGACTATATGAGCACATCAGCTCTGAGTCATTTGCAGACCAGTTCAAGTGAAGAGGAGCCTTTTAACTTGCCAACTCTTAACCAACAACAGCTGTGTGCTTGGCTAAAGGCACACATAATGAGCCTCTGCGGTTCTCTCGTGCAGACCATGTGAGTGGCATTCCTCGCATGATGCTCAAGTTGTAATGGAACGCTATAAACCAGTCCGTGCCCAATACTACACACAAAAAGGACAGATTTAAATGACATACAAACCAACCTTCTCAGAGGAGGAACCATCTGATGTTTCTTCTCCTTCGCTGTCCAGGTCGTATGGCTTACGTGCCTTGGCTCTGCTCCTCCTCCTGGCTGCTCCTCTGTCTGCCACGCGCCTCTCCTCTGTTCTTCCTGCAGCGGTGTCTGCAGATTTCCCCTGATAAGAGTCTGAGAGAGAGAAAGAGAGTACACACATATACATTACATATATATATAGTATATATTGAGAAGTTATAAAAGTACAATTACGTAAGTGTCAAAAAGAGAATTTCTCAGGGTTAAGGCAAGCTCTAAAACAACATGAGGAACATACCCTCATCTTCCTCATCCGGTGGAGTGGAAGGCCTGGCTCTCTTGAGCTCATCACCCTCGTCAAGCTCCTGAGGCTCCTTTCTCTTAACCTGAAGAACACATTCCTCCTTAGTAATATCATTATAGGAATATTTCAAATAATGGTAATGAAGTGCACCAGCCTTATCATAACCATTCAATTTTATTAAGCATGCACGATATCCACTTAAGTCAGGATGAATTAAATGTTGTCTCCTTGTCCAAGTGGTCTACTCCACTACTCGGTCTCCAGAGCCGTTTGAGTACTACTAATTTATAGCACACCTTTAAGCTAAGTAAAAAAAATAAATAAATAAATAATTTAAAAAAAAAAAAACTATCTGGGTACACTACAGTCTCTGGGCTCACAGTGTCCCGGACAATAAAATTTTAACAATTCAGAAAAGATTAATCACTGTCTGACCAAAGGAGATTTTGCTATAGACAAAGGATAGGATTATGATTTTTTTTAAATCAGTATATATGTGGTTTGCTTTTGTGATTGATAAAGCGTTTGGACCTGGAAACAGCGATGCATGATGTCAGACTTAACAACTGGATATTGGCAGCTGAATCGTATCTGCCAATACATGTTAATAATGGGACAATACAATTATTTCTTGTCAGCCTACCTATAAAATAAAATGGTTATGTTCTTTGTTGTTTGCAAAGATGGAGCCGATTTGAGCTTCGGTTGACTTTATGAAACATTTGTCCTTTTGCAGCTAGACTTAAGGCAACCACATGTGATGTGTTTTAATCAAAACTATGTGCACGAGGAAGAATTATCAATATTTCTGCACTAAAACAGTCAAATGGACAATTATGAATAATTCATAATAATTCACATAAATTAGCCCTAGAAAACCTACAATGTTTTTCTTTCACATGTATTGGCGGTCATTTGTTTTGTGTGGATTTATTAATTCATTTTAACAGTGATTACATTGAGGCTAAGGACTGCTTCAAGACCAATGTGAAAGTTCCATTTCACGGCCACTAGGGAGCGAAATTCGATGAATGTCAGATGTTTATGAATGTAAGAGACAGTGGAAAGGTGGTTTAATTTTTAGCCGTTTAAGAGGTGATAAAGTAAAGTCAGGCACCTTAAAAGAAGGCAATCGCAAGGCTCCCCGCAAGGAGAAACCCTCCATGCCTCCACTCTTGGCCCAGTCTACCAGAGACATAAGTGGTTCCCGAGGTCGGTTGCTGGTCTTCTCATCCTTCTTGTCTTCCTCACGCACCACCGCAACTCCCCGCATGGCTGTCTGGAATGGCTGTGCAAACGAGAGCAAGAGGTGGCATGGTTGAGAAACACTGAAGGTCATTCAAAACAAACATGAAGAAAACTCTCTGATATTACCTTAGCTTTCCTTTCCTTGCGGTCCCACCACTCATCAAAGGTGCCAAAGGCGACGTTCTCCACCATCTTGCGGTTCAGGTCCCTCTGCATGATGTTTTTCATCTCCTCAATCAAAGCTGCCAGTACCTGCTGCACTACGGCCTCACAGGGGTTGTGGCCCATTATGGCCATCTGGTCACCTGCCTCTCCGTACAGCTCTCCATCCACACCAGGCACTGTGCCAAAGCCAGGTGGAGGATAGTGGGAAGGAAACTGCTGAGGTGGTAAGTGAGGAGGCCAGGGGCTGTGCGGAGGCGGGATGGCATGATGATGCGGAAGCTGGGCGGCATGAGGGTCCGGGTAGGCGTACGGTAAGTGAGGAGGTATGTAGCGGTGGTCCTGGTCATAGTGGGAGGCAACATTCCCATCTTGGTCCATGTATGGGTGGTGTGGGTGGTGCGGAGGTGCATGTGGAGGGGGAATTGAATGGAGGTGATATGACGGGGGATATTCAGAGGCGGGCGGAACTTCTCCAGGGGGTGCCGTAGTGCTGTTGGAGGAGGCCATTCGCATCTGGTGGAGACGACTGAGCATGTGCGTCTGCATCTGGAATGACATGGGCACTCCGCCACAGTACTGGCTCATGAGTTCCATGGAGCTGGCGTAGTCATACATATGGTGCGGCAGCGGAGGAGGGTACTCAGGGTGCAGCTCCATGTGAGGAAGCGGAGGGGGTATGCCAGGAGGCGGAGGTGGCTGCAGGGAGAAGCCAGGCAGAGGTGGGGGAGGCAGGTGGGGAGGGTAAGACGGGATGGGCGGAGGTGGCATGGTGGTGCTGAAGTGCTGGCTGGTGTCAGGACCGGGGCTTGCAGAGGGGTCTGAAGTTTGGGAGGGGAGGGCAGATTGCGAGGAGGTGGCTGGTGAAGAGGTCGAAGGGGCAGCGGGATGGGATGTTGCTGTGGAAATGGCGTTGTCATCTTCATCAGATATTTCCATATCCTCCCCAGAAGAGTGAGGAGATGGCTGAGGAGAAGAGATTGTAAAGATTACAGTTTAAACACTGTGTGGGAAGGGGACATTTTCAAGCTTGAATCAAATGAAGTGGTGCACCGAAACTGAGAAATAATAAAAAAACACTGTGCAAAAAAAACATGCCAGAGTCAACCAGAGCAGCATAAATGAGCAAAAGCATGTCAGTTTCACTTCTGTTAGCTTACTGGTTCATTTAAATTGTGTTAAAAAAAAACAAAATGTCTTCAACAGTTACAATGATAGTAAAAAAAAAAAAAGCAAATTATTTATTTACTCACGGTCATGTCATTCTAAACACATTAGACTTTGTTAATCTAAATAAAGATATTTTTAAAGATCAACCATACTCAAACAAGTATGTCTGAGCATCCTTTTAGCATATTTGATGAGATCTACGTATATGTGCACTACGTCTGTGCACTTATGTTTAAATGTGAAAGCCTAAATTGATCATCCTATAAAGTGATTGTGTCTCTTCAGAAGACATTTACATTTTACATTTACATTTACATTTATGCATTTAGCAGACGCTTTTATCCAAAGCGACTTACAACTTGGGGGTACAATAAGCGATTGGTCGTGAAGAGTCGAGTGAGCGCAACAAGTGCCTGAAATACTTGGTCCGTGTACATTTCTCATTGTAGCACAGGCTAGAGTAGGGCGGGAAAGAGGAGGAAAAGAGGAAAGGAAAGTTTTTTTTTTTTTTTTTTTTTTTTTTTTTAGAAGACTTGGATTAAGCCTAGGGCTGTACGATTAATCGAAAAATAACCGAAACCGACATTCAGAACCTCCAACCCGGTTATTTCGGTTCTCACACTGACTCCGCCCCATCAGTCACATCAAGTGCAGTTTGCAGGCACACAGACAGATGCAGGAGCGGTTATCTGTGTTTATTGATGCCCAGAATCACTATAGTAACTGCATGTTTTACACAGTTTATACAGGTAAGTTAATTGCCGTTCTTCATATAGCATACCGCTGACGCGCGCGCGCACACACACACACACACACACACACACAGACTGCGTCCTCACAAAGCTTGTCATTTGTATGTGGTTTAAGCCCTGCCAGTTTGAACATTAAAGCGAGTTTCGGCCATCAGATGTGTATTATGTTGAACTAATGCCTGATATATTGTGACAAACGAACACTCAGACAGAAGCTCGCACATCACGCGAAGATCGCGCGCAGAAACGCAGTGTCAACGCTGTCCTGTGGCTAAAGTAAAGTCACTAAAGTAGCTTAGAAACTCAACCGTTATAGTCATACATTTTAATACCTTTGAAGTACAAACCACAGCTTCATAATGAATAGAGACGGTATGAGTAATTCACACACACAATCACGCTCTCATTAATGCATTCAGATAAATGTAATGTAGGTCTACTGTGCTAATGTATCTGATGTACAACAAACAGAAATCTGCCCCATAGACAATAACTGCTGAAAGTGAACCGTTTCCTTCAAGTATTTTAAAATCACAAAGAAATGCACTTTTTCATTAGAAAAAAAAATCCACCTGTTCTATATATAAATATGTAGAACATATTTACAGTACAAACCTTATCAGTGAACTTACTCAAAAACCTTATGAGGGCAAAAAAAAAGCAAAATAATCGTTCATTAATCGTGATCGAGGTAAAATGTTCAATTAATCGAGGTTTTTATTTTTGGGCAAATCGTTACAGCCCTAATTAAGCCGCTCAATTCATTTGGATGACTTTTGATAGGTTCTGTTCTGATCCTCTAGGTCATGGACAGCAGGAAAAACACAATGCTAAAAGCAAATAAAATGCAACTAACCACATCATAGTACATAGATAGTAGGGGTGGAACGGTTCTTGGTAAAAATTAAATAAAAAGACCGAACCGCACAGTTCTCCACCCACGGTTTAGCACGCACTTGCACCACGGTTCATCTCAAAGAGAGAATTATTCCTGTATCTTCTGTTACTGTTGTCAAAGGCTGTATGACAAATGAAATGAAAATAAGTAAAAACTCAAACAGTGTTTTGGCCTCTGGAGATGGAACGACTAATATAATGTTTAGCCCAGTGTTTGGCTAGTAAAACACATATCTATTTTTATGAATTTACATAAGTATCTATTTTGCTGTTCAGCCTTTGTCAACTTATTGTTTGGAAACTCCAACCAGTTGAGATCCACATCTCAATATATTCAATGCTACCTGGTGCACTTCCTTAGTTTAATGTAGTGACTCAAAACTTTCCTTCAATTAAACAAAAGAAGCCTATAGATCCATTATCCATCCAAACATAACTGGGGGGACTCACCTGTGCCTCTCCATTGTATGTGGGTGGGGTATGTGGAGCCCTGTGTGTGTCAGAGGTTGTGTGCTCCTCCTGGGGTGGCGGCATTTGGCCCTGAAGAGAGTCAGACACTAAACCGTGCATGGCGGGAGTGGATGAGGCCACCTCTGGAGGTGTTTTCCTGCCTTCACCCACTCCACCACCTTGCCTCTTGCTCCTGCTGCGACGTCCATCTTTCTCTCCTCTCCTCCTCTGTTGGCCTCCCTCCGTCTCTCCTTGTCTCTTGTGACTAGGCCTTTCTCCATTCTCCTCTCTGAGTTTGTTTCCCCCACCATCTGTGTTGTCATCTGTTTTTCCTCTCTCTCGGTCCTCCTTCTCATCATCCTCATCGTCTGAGGCAAGAAAGGAAAACTTGGCCTTTTGTTCCTTCAGCAACATCTCAATACGCGAGTCCAAGCTGCTGCTGTGGTGCATGAACGGCAGGCTCTCATTAGTGGAGTCTGGCTCCGGGGAGGAGTCACGTTGTGGAGGAGGCGGAGAGAGGGATGCTGTGGAAGAGGGGAGGTGGTGAGGCAGAGAGGTTGAAGACGGGGAGGTAGAGGATGACGGGATGGAGGCATGTGTAGGCGAGGAGGTTGGAGGCGTCCGAGGTGGATGGGGCGGAGTGCTGGGATGGCGTTTAGGTTTGGTCCACTGTTCTTCTCGGATGGGACTGTCCTGTCCGAAATCAAGAGAGCCGAGGGTTTCGGCCACAGCGGCTGCGATAACGGAGGCTGGCGGGAGGGGAGGAGGTGGAGGCGGTGGCGCGAGGGGCGTGTGGTGAGAATGAGCACGGTAGTCATTGTCCATACTACCTCCCATTCCAAAACCCCTCTCGCTGGCACCTTGCTGAGGATGGAAGGCTGGCGAGGGTTCCAGCCGGGAGGAGGAAGGTGCGTCATAGGGGGACAGGTCTTTAGACGACGAGTATCCTCCATAAGAGGAGGTGGCAGAGGGAGGGGAGAGGCTGTTGGATGAGTGTTGGCTGGAGTTCGAGTGGCTTCCATAACGTGGATCAGAGCTGTTAAAGTCTCCTTCTCTATCACGCTCCCATTCACGGTCTCTGCTACTCCTTCGCCGACTCGACCCACCTCCACCGCTGCTGTGATGGTTGTGATGGTGGTTCCGATGCCTTCCATGATCTCCTGAGCGGGAGCCTGAACTGTCTCGCCGGTACCCCCTGCCATCCCTGTCCTCCCGCCGGTCAGCATGATGGGAGTGGTGCGAATGGTAGGATTTGGATGTGGACGAGGAATTTGTATCCTGTTGATAGTGGTAAGAGGAACGTCTGGAGCTTATCCCACCTCCATAGCGCCCTCCTGAGTCTCTCTCCCGATCCCTGTCTCTGTGACCCCTTTCTCTGTCTCTCTCTCTGTCAGACAGAGGAGATGGCTCAAACTGAGG
Organism: Gobio gobio; assembly: GCF_949357685.1. Taxonomy (NCBI): domain Eukaryota; kingdom Metazoa; phylum Chordata; class Actinopteri; order Cypriniformes; family Gobionidae; genus Gobio; species Gobio gobio. The sequence goes on along the minus strand of NC_137097.1, from coordinate 52,987,301 downwards.
CCCTGGAGGTGGCATGGGTGGATGTAGAGGCATGTGCATCCCTGAACCTCCAACATTGGGATACGGATAGGGAGGTTCATTAGGTCTGAAAGGCGCAGATGCAGGATATCCCGGCCGACCCCTGTGAAACACAGAGGGTTCTTGTGGAGGAGGAGCATGTAGGTCATCATGAAAGCGAGGGGGCTTGAATCCCGATGATGAGGAGACTGCTGAAGAGGAGCAGGAGGAAGATGGAAGCATATCCTGCTGGGGATAACTTTGAGTGCTGCTATAGCCACCATGCCTGAAAGAAAAAAAGAGGGGATGTTGTTGTTTTTTTGTTTTTTCAAATTGCTACAGCTTAACCAAGTAACAATTCGTTTTAATGTGAATTAGGAACCAACCTGCCCACAGAGTAGCCAGAGTCCTGGGAGAAAGGGGTCCCAGAGCGAGGGGTGTAAGGGGTGCCCCCGCCCTGTGAAGAAGCAGAGGAACCTGGCGTATAGGGTCCCCCCATTGAGGATGGAGGGGTGTCTAGGCGTTGGTCTCCAAACCCAGTGTCCACAGAACATGGGGTGGTGCTGCCAGAGTTGAGAGGCGCAGCAGCAGCAGGAGCTGCCATCTGATCTGTGGAGAGCCTCCTTCGGATATCAGACGACTAATAAAAGAAAAGAAATAACAGCATTTAGAGAAGATAAAAAAAGAAACTTTTGTAATGCACATTATCGATTTTTAAATGTATTGGTTGATATTGTATACATTTACGCTATTTGTCATTTAACACTCAAAATCTAAAGTCTAAAATAGCTAAAAATGGCAAATAAAATATATTAAGATAAATTAATCCCAATTATTCTCAAAGTAATATTTCATACTGTTCTTGTTTGTAGTGTTTTACTTTTCATTTATGTTACCGATCAAATGTTGGGGTTAAGTAGGAAATGTATACTTTTATTCTGCACAGATGCATTCAATTGATCAAAATTGACAAAAGACATTTATAATGTTACAAAAGATTTCTATTTCAAATAAATGCTGTTCTTTTGAACTTTCAATACAAAAGAATCCTGAAAAACAGAGAAAAGAATCACAGGCTCCACAAAAATATTAAGCAGCACAACCGTTTTCAAATACAGTTTTAAAATAGAAAACAGTTGTTTTAAATTGTAATATTTCATAATAATATAGTTTTTACTGTGCTTTTGATCAAATAAATGCATTGACTTCTTTCAAAAATGCCAAATGTTTGAACAGTTGAGCAATTAAAAAGATTAGAATTTTAATATTAGATATTTAACGGTTATTGGCCATGGAAATAATAATCAGCTGGATCATCCATACTTAATATTAATGCATTCCTAATAACAATAGAGTATAGTCAGCTGTACAGGACCCACAGTTAGATAAAATATGAGACCCTGAATTGACAATAAAAATTGCATTGAGCCAAATCAGGACAAAAAAAATGTCTTAAAGACAATAAAATCCCTATTTATCATTATTATTACAAGGCTACATAACTGATCCTTTGAGGGAAACATTATTACAAGCAATCCACAACACCAACAGAAAGGTGAGGGAAATGTATAATATGGTTACTGAACATCATAATGTTTGTACTTAAGTTTCAAGAGCCCCAAGAGTCTCAACGCCAGCAGCCACTGAAGAAGCAATCTCTCCAATCTTCTACAGAAACAGTTTTCATCTGCACTGTATTTGGAAAATCTCAAGAATGCACTGTGAGAGGCTTGATAGCTCTTTGTCTTTCATACATTTTGTGGTCCACCCGCAACCATGATAACAGCACAGGCAAGGGTATTTTGAGAGACTGTAATGTGTAGAATAAACTACAAGCCAACTCATTCCACTGAAGGCCATTGCACTTCAAGCAACAAGCTAATAAACTTTGCCTGGTAACCACACACACTGGCATCATGTATGGGAAAGCAAAGCATTCTTTCCAGAGTAGTTGAGCTAAGGTATGTTTGTGTACTCACCGTATCTGGCTGTGTTGGGGCTGGGGGCTGAAATTTTTCTGTGAGAGCTTTGCCTCCAGTCGGCACTGTCTGAGGGGTGTATGAGCCACTCACTATCAAGTCATAGTACTTCATCCTCTGTTGGCCTAGAAAAACATGCACACAATTTAAATTCAACTATAGACTGGTGCATTTATTTCATCATGCAATGTTTGACTTTCCCACTGTTTCATATTTTCAAGAAATGACGAGATGGCAGGATATAAACAAGCATTATTCTAAAATGCGTTTTGACATTTCTTTGCAAGTAGGAATGCACACATATTACAATTTTATGTAAATACATGCATAATAAATAAAAAAACTATAATCATACAAATTTATTCTTTTCTGAGATCACAGGGCTCCAGACTAACTTTTTTCACTAGGAGCACAGTGGCCCCCAACTGAAAATTTTAGGGGCACAACCAGAAATTTTAGGGGCGCACACCGTAAATCAACATGCTAACCAAATCTACTAATTTCCACTGTATTACTAATAGGGATCTGTATCGTTAAGGTTTTAATGGTATTACTACTCTTACCGATACTGCTTATCGACCCGGTACTTTAACAGTATTCTTACCGGTTCTTTTTATTATACTTTAAAAAAAAAAAAAATTATAAAAAAAAAACATAATTAAGAACATAATTAACATGGCTTTATAATCTGAAAAGTAAAATATCTATAGCAAAAGAAACCGCAAAGTTTGAACAAAATATAAAACATCTATTTGTAAATGGACCAGTGTGCAGGCATTCGGAAGGTCTGCTAACATTAATATTACAGTAAAGAACAAACCTGTAAAGAAATCTAATACAGTAGTGAAATGTAAAATAACACTGCATAGTTTTCACTGTATAAATTGATAGATTAATGCTTATAAAAGCTAAAGTTATTAATTCAAGAGATGTGAATATTTTCTATTTGCCTTTTGTTCGATTCGAATTAATGGCTCAATCGTCAGCAGGTTTATTAGACGCTGCCCCTTTAATACCGATCGAATGTAGAACTAATAATATCATATTCTCCTATTTCTCCAAACTATTTATGCCCATTTAAGATATAAACTGTTAAAATAACTACTCTCCAATCCGGTCATTTTGACACCGGCTATTTGTTGTTTATTTGATGGTTTAGACGCGCACACGAAGCCTAAAATATTAAGTGCAAGTCGGTCCATTTCGCAGCACACACACATAAGCCGCCTTGAAGTTGGAAACAGCGTCTCTTGCGCGGATTATTGTGCATTTAATAGCTCTTTATTATCAAACACATCCCGCAGTTTAGCAACAGTAGAGACTGCAGTTTACAACAATCACTGAATCTGACGTTTAGTTTAGGTTTAACAAGAAATGACAGCGCAAGGCTGTGAAGGGAAGGATGTCGCGCTCGACTGAACACGGCTATAGGAATAGTTTTACCTCATTCCATCTTTTATAATTCTTGGAAGCCAAAATCGAAAATAAAATTAGATTAATATCACAGCACATCCCTAAAGTTTAAGCAGACTAAACTTTTGTTTAGTTCTTGGCCATCGTCACTCATTAAAGCTGACTGTGGTGTTGTGTTCGCTGTAGCTCCACGTGACATAGCTCGTTCGCTTTCTCTCTCTTCTGGATTGCGAATGGCAAAAATGCATCACGGACAAATGGTTTAATATTCTCTCATATAGAAACGGCTGGCAAAGATAGAATTTGCCAGACATAACGTCTATCAATTATAATTAGTAAGTGTATTTTCTTAATTTCTCCAGTACCGACAACAGGCAAATTTACAGGTCGCACATGTGCGACTGGATGTAAAATTCAGTTGCACACTCTCAAATTTTAGTCGCAAAATGCGACCATTTGGTCGCACTCTGGAGCCCTGGATCAGATTCTGAGGTCACCTTTTGTGGTCATTCTTTACCCTGTCAAAATGTTCCCACACTTTGGATTTTCTGCCCGACATATTACCGCATGGACCAGCCGTGTTAACGATCTGCCACTGCATGACTTCGCCAATTCCTTGGAGTTTTTTTCTGCGACTACCCGACTAATTAAAATTTAGTCAACCAAACCAAGCCAGAATTAAAAATCTAATAATCACCTGATAACCAGTATATATATTGCATCAATATATATTGGCAAGAGACAACACATTGTTTTACTAAAAGTGTTTTTCAAATTTACTGAACATCTAAAAAAGTCACTTCTTATTCAGCTCAAACTTGTATATTTTAAACCAAATTAATGCTTGTCAATTAATATGTAAATAGTCCAGACTATTTTCCTCTTAGAAGAATTTTTAAAGACTCGATTCAAACAAAAATAAACCTAATCAGTCTACTTCTGTCTTCTACATTTTAGTAAGCAAAATATATGCACAACCATTCAAAAGATAATAAAATATAATTATAATTTAAAATAACTATTTTCTATTCTTATATATTTAAAAATATAATTTAATCCTGTGACGGCAAAGCTGAATTTACTGCATCATTACTCCAGTCTTCAGTGTCACATGATCCTTCAGAAATCATTCTAATATGCTGATTTGCTGGTCAATAAACATGTATTATTATTAATGCTGAAAACAGTCAGGCTGCTTAATATTTCTGTGGAAACTGTGATAAATGTTAAGTTAAAAAAAACCTGCATTTATTTATAAAATCTTTTGTAACATTATAAATGTTAATTTAACACATTCTTGCTAAATAAAAGTATTAATTTCTTTCAAAACAAGCAAAAAAATGTGTTTGATCCCAAACTTTTGAACGGTAGTGTATATAGAAAGTACTTCAGAATATTAATGATCAAAGACAATAATTTAAAGAGAGAGATGCACCTTTGATATCCAGCTGGACATGGACAATGTTTCCCATTACAGAAGTATTGTGCAGGTGTTTGACGGTGTCTTTGGCCCCTCTAGTGCTGGTGAAGAGGACGCGGGCCAAGCCCAAGTGCTTCCGGGTCTTGGGATGAAAGAGAATCTCCATTTCCTCAACCTCACCAAACTTGGCGCACATCTCTGCCAGGAATGGCTCCTTGATGTTATCATTCAACCTCGCAAACGTCACTTCCTTAAGTGGTATAGGGCCTACGTAATACTCATCCAACTATGATTTAAAAAAAAGGTGTAAATGTGTTAGCATGTAGAATACAAAAAGAGACAAAGTACAAAGAGATCACCAGAAAAGCAGCATGATAAATTGAAATGATAAAAAGAGAAGCATACCTTAAATTTAGGCACTAGCAGCGACAGCTCTGTGTGTCTAGACCAGATTCTGCGGGGTCTTGGATCACGCAAGTCCCCCACAGGTGGGAATCCTGAATCCTAAATACAAGTAGAACACAGTCTTTACATAATCAAATTTCCACCCATTATATATATATATATATATATATATATATATATATATATATATATATATATATATATATATATATATATATATATTTATTTATTTTTGACAAGCTAGTTCATAGTGAGAATTCTAGGCTGACTCCTTGGTCTGTTTGTTGGTTTAAAAGTATGCATTTCCATACCGGTACACTAAAGTGAATCCCATCATATCTGTAGATCTTCTGAGCAACCCGTCGGAGAGCAGGGTCTTGTACAAGCTTATAACTCTTCCATTGCAGACTGAGATTTCGCTGAGTGTCCGCCCCACTGTCCGGATCCATGCTATCACTGCAGAGACAGAAAGGAGACTAAGATGTTGTGCAGAAGCCCACAGCACTCAATGACTCATGTTGAAGTCGCAGTGAGAAAAGATTTTCACTTATGGCTCATTTACTTCACCAGGCAACCAAACTGACAGTGTCCACATGCAGAACAGCCACTAACACTACAATCTTGAAGACCTGACAATGTAAAATCATTACAACAATAACAGCAAACAATGGGGGGCAAAGCAACATATTATTCAGTTCCAGATGAAAAGTTTACATTTTCTTTATAAAAGCAAACACAAAGAGGTCTCTAGTTAGGGAACTTTAATTTGTTGTCACCTCTTTATTATGATATTGACCAATATGTTGTTGTCAACCTGACAAGCTGATCTAACATCCCTTGTATTTGAGTTAAAATGTCACATTTATAATATATACAAGAGTAGAAAATAAAAACACGACTCACCGCTGCTTATTACGGAGTAATAGACAAGTAGCAGTTAAGTTATAATGTAATTTGCTTTCTCTGACATATCGACTAGCAACAACAACAAGCTAACATAATAAACACTGAAGCTGCTAGCTGCTCACAGCGCGAGCTAGATAAAGTTCAACTTCAAAATGATGTGTCAGGGCAAACGCCAAATACTTCTAGCAAACGAATCTACACAAATTCCCGATACTCAAATTAAATATTCCTACACGGTATGCCAAAAGACTCACACAACGGAGCGCGCGTCTTGAGGAGGTTTGCCCGCTTCGACAGCCGCTAGCTCGCTACAGCTAGGCCTGCATCAGACGGGGAAAAACAGACAATCCTTAGTTAAAATCTAGCTCCGTTTTCATGTGTGCGCCCTAAATCTGATATAAAACGGCGTCGCTTGTATTCCGGTGCAATATCGATGCGGCACAAGTCTTTAAATTTCGCCAGAAAATGAAATGTCCTAAAAAGAATAACATAATACAGTAAGCGTCCATCGCGTAACTAACCTGAGAGCCTCGCCTGCTCGCCATCAGTCACTAGAAATATTAGCCGTTGCATTGGCACTCGCACTTTCCACATAATTCACGACCATATGCTTTTGCTGTACATTATTAATTAAATAATGATAAAATAGATTGTGTCTGTATGTTTTCATAAAATAAAAGTACAATTGTCATATACATTAACATGATTCTATTTTCAGCTTTTACTTTTATTCGATAAGCTCAAAATAATGTTGGCCGCAAAATATTTTTAAATTTGGCGAATCTGCATTTTCCGTTTCATTTTACGTCATCGAAGTATGAACTTGATATAGTTGCGTGTACTTAAAGGGTTCTTTTTTTTTTTTACATGGTGTAAGAACAATCGCACAATTAAATAACAATGTTTACCTTATTAAATAGTGTAAAACCAACAAATTCAGAAGTAGGTTAAATTATGAGCTAAAATGTGTTTCCACAAATACTAAAACTAAGGGTTTTTTTAAGAGACAAATGAACTGCAAATAATATACACACATTAATTAAATAATTAAAATGTAGCTTATATTTCGAAAGAAATATTAAAGTCGCACAAACAAGGCAGAGAAATAAATATTTTTGTGCTACATTCTAAAAAAGTTGCTCTGTTGCTTTTTGTACTTGCATGGATGCATCAGATACAGAGAGAGAATACTTCACGAAAAAAACACAAACTTGAGAATATTCACGTTTCAAATTACATTTTAGTCATTTTTATTCATTTTTTATTTTGTATTCTTACTCATTCTGTTCGCAAGTTCAGAAACCACTACACGTTAGTAAACAGCAGGTGGTGCTGCAACAATCTTAAAGGTTATTTACATACAATTACCGTTATTATGTTTGTTTTTGTTTTAAATGGGGGTATTTTGCACTATTATTAGTGGGACATAAGGTAGACAAGTGTAATTTTTTCCTCTTACCTCTGCTTTTGTTGTCTCCTGATACATTAAGGGAATGATTTTCCCCACACCAATGGTCACATCAACCTGAGGAACTCCTGGGTTGGTACATCAACAAGAGCTGTTGTATTTTTAATGTTAATATAGTTTTGATTAATGATAACTAAGAGACAACTTATTTGTTATTTTCATATATCAAGTTAAACTAAATGAAAAAATTACTAATATATATATATATATATTATAATTTATTTATTTTTTATTTTAAATAATTTTTCAGTTAAGTTTTTTTTTTCCCAAGTAATGATTTTTTTTAGTTAACTATAATAATAATAACACTGTACTTAAGAAATAAAATTTATTTAGGAGATAAGCAGTTTATTTATATTATAAATCAATGAGAAACAAATGCAAAGTGCTTGGAAATGAAATGGAAAAAGAGATGGTAAAGTAACGCCACATCACAATTTAATATTTTTCAAACATTTTTAATTTCAAGAACAAAAAAGTTAAAGAAATTATATTTAATAAATTGCACAAATATTACTATTGTGACCTAAGCACCAACAAGTTCATAGAGGGAAAAAATATCCATAATTAACTATATCAGAGTATGGAGGGAGTAGTACAAAAAATATTATATTACTAGAGCAAAAAAAAAAACTTATTTTAACAACATACAACACAAAACATAAGGAAGAAGGTAACAAGTGTTGAAGTGGAGTGAATACTGGTCCCACACAGAATTAAATTTGAAAAAAGAGAATTTCCCATTAGTAAGGTCGGTCTCTGCGGTCATGCCTGTGATCACCCCTGAAAAACACAAAACAAAGGCACTGAAATACATTTGTCTCTGGTAAATAGTGTATATTGAAAATCAGTTTTCTACCAACTGACATTTTAAGATGTGCAACAGTGTGAATCATCATAACATTCACCTTGAGTCCATTTTGCCAGCTCCAAATCCTCCCCGGTCACCTCCTCTCCCTCCTCTGAAGCCTCCTCGATCACCACCACGACCGCGGAAACCACCTCGATCGAAACCGCCTCTGCCCCTGTCTCCGCCAAAACCACCTACAAAAATAGGTGCATTTAAGCAGCAATCCACTATCTCAGATCAATAAGTCAGATGTACTACAAAATCGAGTTTATTTTCACAGGAAAGTTCCTCTTTACCTCCCATCGGTGACATTCCTCCTCCACTTCCTTCCGGTTTGGAAGCTTTGCACTGATTACACTCATTTCGCCATGAGAAGTTCAAATTCCCACATGTTCTGCATACGCACAAGGGAAAAGCACAGAAAATATGAATTTGTCAAGTCGAGTGAAATTTATTTATATAGCGCCTTTCTCAATACAAATAGTTGCAAATCAGCCTTCCAGAAAATCATGACATCTTAACGTTTAAATCTTAATGCCTTATAGTCGCATTTAGCAGTATTGGACATACTTTTATCTCCAATTTTAAATGAAGAGCTGCATGATAAGATTTACATTTTGATACAAAACAATCTGTTAAAAATAAATGCAAACCAACACTTACGGATTTGAACATTTCCAGTCTCCTGCTCTTTGCTGGCCGCCACCGCCATTGCCATTACCATTACCATTGCCATCGCCACCGCCATTGCCACCTGGAAAACCACCACCTCTGCCTCCCCCGAATCCCCCACGGCCCATTGGCCCTGCAAGAAGAGAGAGAAAACCCATGTCAGGAAATCAAAACAGAGACTAAAAGGGAAGGAGAAGACCTAAAATACCTCCTCGCCCACGACCACCTCTCATACTGCCACCGCCACGTCCAAATTCAGCTCTGCGAGTGGCGAAGGACACCTTGAGTGGATTTCCATTAAAATCCTTACCTGAGAATACAAGAAGAATGTGACTTAGACTGGACAGACGTCCAAAAACTCCAGCCTTGTTTTAGAAGGAAGGCACTTGCGTGGTCTCTTTTCAACGTACCATCAAACCAATCAATGGCTGCTTTTGCTGAAGGGGGGTCATCAAATGAAACAGTAGCCTCCCCTTTAAGCTTCCCTGTCTCTCTGTCTGTATATAGATTTATCATGGGTAATCCCGTCTTCTTATTGATCTGTGTGAGAAAAAGATATTAAGACAAGGAGAACTATGTGAAGATAGCTCCTGCACAATGGCATTTCTTTTTCTCCTTGCTCTTCCACCTTGATGATGCCGATCTGTTTGAAGAAGTCTGCGACTGAGTCCACAGTATAGTTGTCTCCAAGCCCTTGCACAAAGATGGTGTTGTTGTCAGAGTTATCCTGCTCCTGCACTGTAACAAAAAGCAGAAATTTATAATAAGGCTTGAAAACGTTCTAATAACACAAGTAGTTGGAGTAATACAGCAGTTGCCGTATACTTACTATTGGGCCCACCAGCTCCATGATCTCTGGGCCCTTTGAAGTGAAAGGAACAGGTATTAATATTACGCATGTACACAAACACACGATTTACAAACACTTATTACTCATTCTTAATCCTTTGACTTTTCTTTATGGGGTCATGTACATCTGTGCAATCAATTAAAATGTATGCTCCAGATACAGAAAACAGAACCTGATGGAAATCTGTAGCAGCATATTTGACTAAATGAGAGTACCAAGCACCAACACTATCTGAACATTGTTTCTTATCAACACGTTTTCAAAATTGACGAAACTGGCCAACATTAAATAAGTCCAAGGACTCAAGTGGGAGATTCTTGCCTACCATACCGATAGCTGTAGCTTGATTTATCCTCATACGCAAACCGAAATACATGTCTGACAACTTCGTGTACTGGCTTTTATATCACAAATCTCTCATTTTCTGGAAAGCTGTAAACCATGCAATAACCATCTGATTCAAACCCCTGCAAAACCATCCGAACATACTTTTACAGTCTGCTTTGCAAAGAGCTCAGATTTTTTTTCTTCTTCAATTGTTGTTGTTGGTTTATTGTCATCTCATTGGTTGCATGTATTTGGTCAATTGTAATACATGCATAGCTAATAAGGACGACTTTTAACTGAATACCACTTTGCAACCAGTCACATATTCACCTTTTATTGAGAACTCAGTAACTCCATTAGCACTGAACACCACAGCAATCTGTGACATTACGACCCATTACATCAATGACAATATGTTCATAGGCCATGTGATAAGATTCTCATTCTCCATCCCACAAAAGATGATTTCCAAACAACCAAAATGTCAGACACTCTGTCATGTCATTGCGTTTGAGTATATCTAGACATTGGATTTACCCAGGATAAGCAACCATTTTCAACATTTATACAACCGCAAGTAATTTAGATTACCATTAGGATAGTTACCAACACCACTGATTTTTAAAGAGATTACGATGATCAATGATGAACCATAATATTACACATTTTACTGGTCTAATCAAAAATAAATAATATTAAAACCCAAATTATGTACTTTCAGTATTAGGAATTATGACCATGACTCACTGTATTGGACACGTTCCTCAACCCTAAAGTGTAACAGCCTTGAAGATCACCTTTAAAGTTCACAATTCATCATCCTTAGCAAAATTCCAGTTTTACTGGATCTGGCTTCATATCAAATTGTATTTGAGCTAGCCAGATAATAAGCAAGTCTCGACTTTGTAATACCTTTAGATGCTGCCATTTCGAAAAAAAAAATTGTGAACACAAGCATGTTGGTTTCCGGCTGGTGCTGACATGTTCAAACTATTATGAACATGATATTCACATTTCAAACTGTGTGACACTTTGCGAATATGATGTGTAATTTTAACTCCTTCCATCTCCAGGCCTCCATTCCTGTTGCTTTAAATAACTTTGTGTACTTTTTGTGTGTAGAATTATTCCATCAGGACCTTCATCAGACCAGTACAATCCTAAAACCACCTGACAAATGGATTTGAACAACCTCCCGAATCCAGCTGTTTGCCACTTGAAACCTTTTTGAAAAGCAAAAGTGCTCAGAGTATAAAATGGGTGCTCCAAAAAGTGAGAAAAAAAAGGAATCTTCACATGACAATTCCAAAAACATTTAAAAAAAATTGACCAAAAATGAAAACCAGTAATCGGTACAGGATATGTTTTATTTTAGTTTGATGAATATTTGTAATATATATTTAACATTCTCCCAGACATTTGAAGACATGCCGTCCCATACTGTACAGCCAATAACGGTGTGTGCGTATCACAATACTGCCACAGTAGGTGCAAGTCTTTTTTGCACTTTATTGCACATAAGCGAGAGCATGGTGCCAGGGTCACAGGATTGATTCCCAGGAGGCACAGGCTGATAAACAAAAATGTTAACCTTGAATGCATTGTAAACTGCTTTTTGATTAAAGTGTCTGATAAATGCATAAAAATAAATAAATAAAAAAATAAAATAAAAAAATCCATTTGGAGTCGTATGCTCCAAATGGAAGTCGTATCAGATATATCAGTCCATACTAACATGTATCAACAGCCATTTTGTTCCTTTTCAGCGTCAACTCAATAGATTCTACTTAATTTCCAATTCCAGATTTCCAATTCCAGTGATCGACTGTGAAAACCCATCTAAAATCACTTTGGGAAAAAAAAAAAAAAAAAAAAAACACTATGCGTATAGGGATAGTATACCAAAAAAAATTTAATTTTCTAATGTCTTTTTTGTGTTCCACAAAGGACAAAGTCATTTCGATTTGGAACAACATGAGATGACAGAATTTTAATTTTTAGGTGAACGGTCTTTTACTATACCGGTTTACAGATGACTGTGTTTCTACCTTAACCATGCATAATGAGGCAGCTGTTGCTAAAAGTATTAAAGCGTAGTTGTTTACCACACATACCAAGTGGTTATCGCATTCATTTCAGTGTATTCTTCTTAAAATATAACGCAGATTTCTTTGTGGCATGACCAGACGCCCACTCCTCCCTCTTAGACCAGGCTCTCTTTAAACCCCTGAAGTTCCTTGTTTGAAGAGTTTGTCACTTACCACCAAACTTATTGAATCCTCCACGATCGCCCATTCTGACGGAGAAGGAGAGAGAAGCGAGACGAATTGAAGGTTGATGAGGGTGGTGCCCCATTTCACTCTTGAGGCTGGAAAGGCCCCACCCATCGCCATCATCCTTTCTAAAAGTTCCCCATTGCCCCCTTTCTTTTCTGTCCCCTCTCACTAGGTTCACCTTTCCCCATAACCCATAAGGGAATTTTGGAAACCCATTTGATATTCCGTCCCCAAGTCATGCAGGCCCCCTATAATAACCATTTGGCCTATTTTGCTCAGAAGAATTACCATATATCTTTTACCATGCAGTTTTGCAGTGCATCTGTGAACTTGATCATTCTTTCACCAAATCAATTATTTTCTTTTATCAGATCGAAGGTACATCTTTAGCCCAGGACTTTCACCCATTATTTACCAAACGGTACCCATGTTCTGTTACTTTGGACAGAAACTGCATTCACTGCATTCAGTTTTGCATTTAAATTAATAGACATAACTGATGTGTCACTCTCCCCTTTTTGGATTAATCCAGCGGTTCCACACTGTTTTAGGATCCTCTTAAGATTCGAAAGGATCTTTAAACTTTTTTTAAAACTATTATTTATAATCATACATTCCTCATTTATTCTTGACTAATCTTCACTTCCCCAGTTGTCTAGAGCCTTTGTTTCTGTTCTATCTTCTTCAAAAGGAAAAGCCTAATTCGCTGAACCTTGTAGAAAACAGCCTAGGAGGAGATTTAAAGATTCATTAAAGCATTGCAACACACAATAATCCTGTAGGAGAGGATGGAGAAGGTTTAGAGAACAGGTGAGATCACAGCCAGATGGCATCTATCATCGGGATTTATCATCTGCTGCTTCAAATAAATATGTTAAAGTAACATTTTAACCTTAACCTGCCCATTATAGGGTTTATTATTTTGGGGGGTTGGTAGTTTCTTGAAACTACAGATGCACCGATACTTTATTTTTTGGCCGATACCTGTGATCCGCTGACATTTTTCAAGTACATTTGAAATGGAGATTTGAGGGTTGAATGTTTAAAATCTTTCTGAACTGTTAATTTAGCTGATCACCAGGGCAACTGGGGGGAAGCAGAGACAAGCAAAAGTTTTAGCACTCTCTCACTCATGTCCTCCCTTTCAAGTAGCGTTTTTCCTCCCATTAAAACATCTGACTGCATGAATCCACTCCAATGAGTCAAACACCTCAACGTTACTTGTGAAATTCTACGAAAGAGTCAATACAGTCATTCCCAATATGCTGCATGTTCAAGTTTAAAGGTGTCAGAACATTGTATCCAACCTGAATACTAGTATCGGTGCATCCCTACTTAAAACTAATTGCAAACTAAAACATAAAAGCATTACTGAAAAAATGAGAAATCCTAATGAAAACAATGTACTATACTAATACTATATCTAAACAAAACATCAATAAAACCTACAATACAATGAATTATAATAATAGTAAACTCCTGGTCACAATGTGTAATGTGAACGTGTGGAGGAAAAAATGTGATGTGATGCACTCCCATAGACAACTAGTAAAATTATCAACTTATTGCCACAGGACAGGACACATCCAAACCCATAATTATTTTGTTGTTTTTCACCAGTAAGTCAACGATTAAGGGACTCTTTTTTCTTTCTTTTTTTAAACACCTGGTCACTCATTGCAACTTCTGAGTAGTTTTGTTCAGTTTTATGTGAACATTTTTGATTGGTTCCATGTTGTGAAGGGTGTAGACATGGAAACATTAAGCACACTGGCACCAACTTTACATCATGCATCCTTTTAGGTAAATACATGAATAAGAGGATCACCAATAAATCATACACCAGACCATTCTGGCTCCTAATTGGACAAATTTTCTGTATTCAGTTTCACTTATTGTCCATATTACTGTTTTAAGTAGACCCTAACTTTACACCCCAAATCAAAACACTTTATCTGCAGTTAACCGAGGTCTAGGCCACCATTTACTTTCAGCCCAGCCAGTCGATATGGTGTAACACCTTTGGCTCTATGTTAACCTTTTTACCTGAAGGTGTTACTTTTTCCCTAAATGACACACTGATGCATACATGTGGACTTTATGTGGTGAAGGAGATGGAAGAAGTGCGTGATATGAATGCTTGCTTACCCCATTCCTCCTCTGCCACGGGGTCCTCCACGACCACCTCTGTCAAACCCAATTGCTCCTCGACCTCCAAAGCCACCGCCACCTCCACCTCCGCGGCCGCGCCCACCTCTACCATCCTGGCTATATCCGCCATCCTGACCACCATAGCCTCTTCCTCCTCCACCACTACCACTCAATGGTGGGGAATCCTGGTTATAACCTAGAATTGAAATACAATACATTGAAATGGAAATACATTTACATGTCTACCTTAAACATTAAAGCCTTGCATTGTAATCGCTTTTTGAAATAAGTCGAGATTGAGTCGAGATGTTGATAGCATATAGGTTATTGACCAGTATTAGGGCCTATTTGCACCTGGTTGCTCATGAATTTTCTCTGATCAGATAGCTACCTGATCGTGAAAAGACTAGGCGTAAATGCATCTGACACAGATTTAACCCACTTCAGTTGGTTCAGGTGGTTTAAGACGCATTCCAGACAAAACTGGACAAGTGTAAATGCATCTGGTTGTTGAAAACCACATCCATTTTACTCCTACCCCCAAAAAAATTGCATATACAAAGGGAATTCAAGATCGGATTTATATACATTTTGCAGACACATTTTTGTGGCCAAGTGTAAATGGAAGAGTTTTAATTAAATGGACAGCTATAAGTCCAGTAAAAACGCATTAAGTGACCAGGTGTAAACAGGTCCTGAGATATCAAATTTTGCATTCTCATTTCCTCTATTTTTACATTTAGATTACCTTGGCCATCATCTAAAGACTAGAATACACTACACGACATTTGCCAAGATTTCTGCCCGGTTTACAGTCTGGATGGGTCTACGCTAGACACCGAAAGTCAGAGCCAGTCTGCAGATTTGAGATGACAGATTTCACAGAAAATCACATAGCGCATCATGGGCACAGACTCAGTGTACTCATTTTCTAGTTTCAGACTAAGATTTTATCCAATCAGAGAATATCACAAATTTGTCCATTTTAGAACTAAAGACTGAACAGCTTTATTTTTATTATATTTAATTGTATTTTTTATTACCAAGATTGCTATATAGCAAATCAAATCAAACTTCTATATGATGACTTGCTGAATTAATCTCTCAAGCTCACCTCCCTGTCCGTACTGATTTTGTTGCCCATAGTTTTGAGGTGGAGGGGAGCTGTAATTGGGAGATTGGTTGTAAGACCCTCCTCCATGCTGAGAGGACTGGTGTTGGCCCCCGCTACCCCCGTATCCACCGCTCTGTCCTCCGCTGCTCCCATATCCTCCAGACTGACCCCCACTGCCACCATAACCACCCCCACCCCCACCCCCACCCTGCTGCTGTTGCTGCTGACCGTAGCCAGACGACTGGGGGCTGTTGCCATAGTTACTGAAACACAAAATAGGTTTAACATATCTAATCAATACTGGCACATTCTGGGAATAAAATTGAAAAAAGATTCACCACTAAAATCTCACCCAGAGGCAGATGAAGTAGCAGATTGATTCTGGTTATAGCCCGAGTAAGAAGACTGCTGGTTGTAGCCTCCACTCTGAGCTGGTGGAGACTGGCTGCTGTTATTGTAGCCTCCAGAGCTGTATGACTGACTGGACTGATTATAGCCCTGAGAAGGGGCCTGAGACCCATATCCTCCTAAAAAAAAAAAAAAAAAAAGATAAAGTCAGCATGAAACGGAAGTTGCGAAAGTCTTTTCTTGCCTAGTGAGATGTTTATCTCAGTGAAATTACTTCTTGAACAAGGAAAAATGTAGGACAGGATTTGATTTTGTCCATCGAAATTGATTGGATCACTGTGGATTGCTACTATTGTGATCTCATGTGAATGACAGGTTGTCCCGCCTTTGCGCCAGTAAATACGTCAGTGTTCCCAAGTTGGTGGTTTTCCTGCGGATTTTGCTGTGGGTTGTTTTTTTTAGTGAACCTTGTTTTGTGAACAGATAAATCATTCATTTTAAAAACTGCAATATTCCCCCCAAAAAGAGAGAATTGTTTATGTTGATTTCATGTTGACTAAATAGACCTATACACAGCATTTGCAGTATAATACCTGACTGGGACTGTCCGTAATTGGAGCCGTATCCACTCTGATTATAAGGAGCAGAGCTGCTCTCTGAGTTTTGGCTGTATCCTCCTAAGCTCTGCTGGCTGTAACTTTGGCCTGGGGGTTGGCTGTAACTCTGGTTGGACTGTCCTCCATAACCGCCATAACTGGGCACAATGAATTCAATATTTCAATGATAAATGTGAGAAATCGGTCAATATTATGATAACACTTTGGAAAGGATGCATTGAACTTACCCATGGCTTGAGGTTGGAGCATAATCTAAAGGTAATAAGACAATGTGCATTATACATGGTGGTTTGTTTTTATTTGGCAATTTACAAGGACTGGCAAGATCAAAAATCTGCATTCAAAAGTCTGTCCCAAATTGTCTTTGTGAAGATAAAACACGAGTCTGGGACCCAAAAACAAACATTATGTCATTATTTATTTTTGCCTCATGTCGTTCTAAACCTGTATGCGTTACTTTTGTGGGGGGGAAAAGAAGATTATTTTGAGAAATGTCCCCATCCAATTAAAGTCAGTGGGGACCAACTGTTTGGTTACGAGCATTCTTCTCTCATGCTCCACAGAAGAAAGTGGGTCATACAGATTTGGAACAACACAATGGCGAATAAATTACAACACTTTTATTTTTTTGTAATTTAACTAACGTTATATAAGCTCCCGTTTTAATAAATGAGCCTCGCTCACACAATTCTGTAATCGTAATTGGGGGCGTTACAGTTTTATTGTCGCGTCGCTACCAGGGTATGAGATGTAGAGGATGCCAATTGCCAAATAATTAATCTCTTAAACCGTTAATGACTGAAACTGAATGTTAATAGACAAAAACAAACAAACTCTGGGCTCGGAGTAAATATAGGTCAGTAGAACAAACCAGCTCAAAATTGAAAGAGCTGCAAACAAAATGGCGGATGCCGACATGTTCTTCATTTCGCCTTTTCACAAATAATGCATAAATGCACCAAATGGGTCCATCGCTTCTATAACATGTCCATTACATCCCCTTGCCATTTGTGTGTGACCAATAAAGATGACTGAGAAAATCACTAGGTAGCCTACGTTTTGCATTACGTTAGATGCTACGCTTCGGCAAAACCTAGCGATTATAAGAAAAGCCAAATAGTAATAATACATTGACCTATCTTACCATTTGACGCCATGTTAGCGCTTGAAATCCTTTTAGGGAGCTGATACAGACGCCCAATTTGAGCAAAGTTGCACAGTCACCTTTGGTTACCAATATCAACTGCGCAACTGTGCGGACTGCGGAGAGTGTGTGTGTGTGTGTGTGTGTGTTGTGTCGGGTTGAACCTGCAGGCGGCACCCGACCGGTGATGTCACGCTATCATCCATTCATCTTTTTGATGTTTACAAAATATTTAGATTACAGTCAATTATACAGTAAACTTACAGTAGACTTAAGGGGTTCTTTGAAAAATGTATTTTCTTGAAATCAAAAGCATCTTTAGTTAAGCATGAGTCTTAAAAGTGTATAATGTATCAAGATCAAATTACTTGATTGTTAGGTAAATATCATTACAAAAATAAAAATCACAAGCAAAAGGGAAAACAGGCGAAATACTAATTTAATATAAATTCTAAAATTATAAAAGAAGTTACAACACTGATATTGAATACATGAGTGAAAGCAGTATTTGTAGCTAATGTCCGATAAATATGCATTATGCATTCAAATCAATTTGATTTTTTATTACAAATATTCAGAGCAAGAAATACAAATTCATATTCAATTTCTCCTATAAATTAGGATATTGGCATTTAAGTGTTTTGAGGTCTTGGTGACATTATGCAATTGCATAAATCTCTAATACACAATAACAACAGTATATAACAAATATATATGTGCTTAGGCAGGATTAGATGGCCAGATCACTCAATCATATAAACATGTCACATATTACATTATTAAAAATAATTTGCAACACCTCTGAAGCTTTGCACTGATTATAATTTTGCACCACAACAGCATTCAAAACATTACAAATCAATGCAACACAGACAAAAATGGTGGTGTTTAAAAAATGTAAGACTTTGTTTAACTTTTACATTGCATCTCGCAAATATACTATCTCCAAAAGACTATTAACGCAATAGAGAGGCCTAGAACCAGAGGTGTTTGACTTTCACACCTCCAAGCATAACCAAAAAATTGAGCTTCTGGAACTGTGGTGCGGACGAGGCTCGCAAAGCTTGAGACTCTGGAGTAGATACCTGGTCGGTTCTTCTGAGCACACCCAAGTCCAAAACTCACAACTCCTGCCTGAATCCACGTCCCATTGCCAACAGGACAAACCAGAGGCCCTCCGGAGTCCCCCTGAAAGAGAAAAATCATGTTATTTACACAGTAGGATAAGTCAGTGCATTAGCAGTATAAAAGTAGTAACATACCTGACAGGAATCCTTGCCTCCCTCCATATATCCTGCACAGATCATGTCTGATAGGACGTTAACTGTTACTGAATCAGATGATAAAATCTGATACATTGATTGGCAGGAGGACTGGTCGATAATGGGCACTTGCACTTCCCGTAGCGCCCCAACTCCAGTTAGGGAGACTTTTTGAAAGGAAAGACAGGGAAAGCAATTTACAAAATACAAAATATCCAAAACCTTATTAAACTAGCATAACATGCAATGGGAATAGAATCGTAATATCTATAATGCTTTGTCCAGACATTATTTGTCAGGCTGCTATATCATACATATGTTACTGACACAAAGCAGTCTTGTCTCTTATCTATCATTTCCTTGTCAAATCATTTTTATCTTTTTCATACAGCAGCAGCAAAGGTTAATTTGCATGAATGCATGATAAGAGACATAGGGAAACTTTGTTTATCATTGCAGGACAATAAAAAAACCCTCTTAAATCTTATACTTTGTTGCGGGTCAATTTCATCAATTTCCATTTTAACTGGTTACAGTAATACATTTTGAAATGGAGCTTCGAAGCGTTATGAATCAGCGAGTCGAATCATGATTCGGATCGCGTGTAAAACCGCCAAACTGCTGAAATCACGTGACTTTGGCGATCCAAACCGCTGAATCGACTCACTGATTCATAACGCTTCGAAGCTTTATGATGCTGTGTTTTTAAATCGGTCATCACTACACAAGTCGTTATTTGGGGGGGGGGGGGGGTTAGCACAAAAACTATTCTCGTCAATTCATAAAGTTATTGTAGAACCACTGTAGTGAGATTCAACTAAAATATCTTAATTTGTCTTACGGGTGTCGAACGACATGAGGGTAAGTAATTAATGACATAATTTTCATTTTTGGGTGAACTAACCCTTTAAAGAATAAAATCTCTGTTATTTGCTGTGGTTACCCCTTATATACCTTGTTGATGCACTTACCACCCTCTTGAGTGTGTCCCCAGCCCGTAACGTAGCATAAGGTTCCACTGTTGAACTGGAAGCCAGCATATGGCAGACACACAGGCTGAATCCTGTCTGACCAGGTGACTGGAGAGCTCAGCTGCACTAAGGCGATATCTCTGCCCTCCTGAGGGTTTGAGTATCCTTCTGGAACAACCACCCGTTGCACCTGACTGACCATCTCAAACTTGTTATAGCCGTTAAGCAGATGGCGTCCCATGTACAGACGATATGAAGACACTTCTGAGGGGCTGAGGGTAGGAGATAGAGTAGATTAACTTCTCTTTTACGAGTTCACACTTACATATAATTAAATAGAGTAGAGGTTATGTGTATTTGGCAAGGCCGTAACCATGTCTTGAACATAATAACACTCTAATTAGTATGTTTAATATGTATAGTTTCTTGATTCAACACATTTGGTTGTGAATGACCATTTAAACAAATTTTCAAAGCAAAATAGTGCAATTACATTATAAAAGATGAATAGTTTGCACCATTGCATCACTATGTTACTGTGGGACAAGAAATGGATCCATTGTAAAAGTTGTCAAATATTAAACGTTTAGCTACTTATATCTTACCACGCACGCACTCCTTCACTGTAAAAACTAAAAACGGTGCGTTGAAATCCATACTCCTCTTCAGTGAACATTAAACCTCGCTGCCTTTGAACTGATTAGCCATCATTTTGACATCGATGAGCGCTATTAGACCGCTGAGGCAGACCAGCCTAAAATGTAAAGTTTTTAACTGTCTGGCATTTTAACAACAAAAAGAGTGGTGCGTAATGGAGAGCAGCATTAAGAAATATCAAATATTGGGGGGTACAATTTGGCCATTTCCAATTATTGGAGGGGACTTTTCCCCCTCAATGCCTATGGTGGTTACGGACCTGGTATTTGGCGTGCTGTCCGAGGGGAGGGCTCCGAGCATGGAATTTGGCCCAAACACAGAGTACCTCCCCCCCATCCAAAGTTGGGATAGGAATAGTTAGAAGTGAGGAGATTGGGTATTGGAGGGATACTGGAAAACTGTCATGAAACAGAGGTAAGTCTGCTGTATACATACCTCTTATCACATTAATTGAGATGATTAACTGAATGGGCTCCTTCTCTGTTAATTAGGTTAATTATCTGAACGTGCTCCTCCCAGACTTTGTTAATAAAACATCATATAATCAACCCGGACATTGATAATATGATAATACTTACTTGGGAAAGCAGTGTGCAGCAGAAAGGACCCAATTTTTTGCAATTATGGATCCACCACAAACATGGCCGTTGGCTCCCATCTGAATGTCCACTTGCCATGGCCACGCCCCTGCTGATGCTTCAACTCCTCCCACAATGCGCTTCGCTAGTGCAGGGCTGCCACACACTTACGTGAACAGGTCATAGGAGATTTAGTGTACATACACAGAGGTTTTCTTACCAGATCACACCTGCCCTACAACACCCCTAGAGTATCATTACATCTTCTCACTAATAAGGACCTAAATAAACAGGAGCATGAGATATGAGACATGAAAGCTGTTGAGAATAAGGTTACAAACTGAAAGAGAGGGAGGAGGAATTTCTAAGAAAGATCTATTAAGCTATTCAAAAATGCATAAAAATGTATTTGTGAATTCCAAGTCTTCACGATATGTAATTTGAGGCTTTTTTAGCAATTCTAAAGCTGAAACAGTAGAGCATGCCCCTAGAAAGGTCATGGGTCTGATTCCTTAGAACTGATAAAATGTGTTCCTTAAACGCAATGTAAGTAATTTTGGAAAAAAAACATCTACCAAATGCATAAATGTAAATTAAAAAGAAATGCTGTTAAGCATCCTTTATTATTAAAGTTAGGGTAGGCAATTTTTTTTAATAAACCCTTTTTGTAATACTGGTTGAAACTCTCTTTACATCCCGATAGCAATCAATAATAGAAGATGATAAAAATGTACATACAGTATATCTTCTGTGGAAGTCTCAGGACCAAAAAATTTTGGTCCAATCATTGCATTCGGTCGTACCCTCCTGACGCCATCATATGTATTTCCATACCTCCGCGCACCTGCTCGCGCAGACATCAAAAATCATCAGCGCGTTCAGTAAGGCTATGCAGAGTTGTGGACAGTCACCGAGCACCACAAAAAAATATCAGCCATGTTTTACAGTTCCTCCTGAACCAAAACAATGAGCTTATGCTGAGTTCACGCCATGTCATAACCATAATTATGAGATAGCAACCTGTGAAGTTCTGGCCTACAGCTGTTCACGCACTCTGATTTATGCGTTTCTGTCAACACCATAGATAAATAAACCTATAAGTAGGCCTATATGTATCTATGGTCAACACAAACAACGCCTAAATTAATAAGCAGTCAGGTGGTACAAGTAAGAGCTCTGTATATATACATTCATTATTATTATAATGTTATGCGCTTTGAGATAAGTGGACTGCGAAGTGGACTTCACCAAAGGGAGCGAACATGTTAAGTTTGAAGGGTACTGCGAAGGGAATAGGGAATAAAGGAATACCTCATACCTCATTTATATCTCATTACCTCATTTCACAGAAAGTGGAAACCGAAAATGACTCAACTATCATTGCGCATCGTATCACCAATCTGAATTAACAATGGAGAACTGCTCTTTGATGGAGGAGTTTCATATGACAGTTACAGTAGGCTACAGCTTCAAATCTGTTAATAGTCCATTAATAGCTGCAATAGTCAATTAAATATGCAAGTAGTCTATGTAATAAACATGTTTTAATTATATTTATTAGATACATAATGTGTGTTTTGAAAATGTATAGGCCTATTATATGACTTTAAATTTGAAAGTAGAGGTAAATGTTATATAATAATCTGCGCAACCCCATTGTTGCCTTTCTTTGATGACAGAGTAGGGAGTTCCAAATGAGTGATTATTGAAAACAAAGTCCACTTCAACAGATATCCCGTGTTAAGGGAGTAGGGAGTAGTGAACACTGTGTAGGGACCCTGTCAATCGGAATGCACCTGCTGTCTTTCTACGAGTCCGCACTTTTGTGACGTAACGCCGCTTTGACTGTCAGGAAGAAGTCTGCTGCGGAGCTCGCATTAATGCGGGCACGGCAAAAGTGGGCATCGCATATTGACCGCTAAGGGGGTGCTCGAGAGCACCCTTCTGAAGCCTAAAATAACAAACGGGACACCCTGCAGTCTCATGGACTTAACAGACATGTGCACATGGCAGCCATTGTAAGTCTACAAGACTGAAAGTGCATATGAAGTGTGCCATTTGGGACAGGGCCCAGGATGGGATCTTATGCTTAGCATGCTATTGATAGCCACTCCGAAATTGCCTACCCTACCTTTAATTAAAAAATATATCAATAAAAAAAAGCAACAAATCTATTTGTTTAACATTATTATTAATAATAAAATAGAACATTTGAAAAGTCACTGTGGCATGCAGGAAGTAGGAAGGACAATTTTGTGATCACGTTACAAGACAATGACCCATATAGACCCACAAGATCATGTAATATTAAATATTTTGGCCTTTTACTAGAAATGTACGCTTTGTTTAAATCAAATGGAGTAGCCTTAATTTTGTTGTTCTTTAACTTATTTTACTTCATTCAGATTTTTTTCATAATTTTGTAAAAATCATTATAAACACATTTCAATTTGTATGAAAAACAAACATGACAACAAAGATTACATTTCTAAGCACGACTTAAATAGATCTCTCTACCATCTCAGACATACTGTCACTGACCCATAGCCGGAAAAAGAATTACCTTGTGCCACACACGCTGACGGACCTGAATTTTGTAGGGCACAGAAAGACAAATTATGAATTTAATGAATGCAGTGAATCAAATTGTTTTAATAATAGACCATTACCACACCCTAATAAGTCTTACCTGTTACCATCAAGACAAGGAGCAGCTGCAAGCACGAATCAGTCATTCTGTTCAGTTGGCTGAGTGTCTGTAAAGAATGCCAGTGTTTTAAAGAACTATAAGTTGCCCTTGGAGTGACCACTGGGCCCCAATTTAACAAAAAACAATCAACATTGTCAATAATTGAGTCCAAGAAGAACTTACTTGCAATCGTCATATACACAAAAGGGATATCCCAGCCAAGGTCGCATAAAACAAACCTTGTCAATAAGCACTGTTTATTTTTAAGCCAAAAGAAAACAATTTAAAGTCGAATGCCCGAAGACTCTGATCGCGCCAAGCTACAGATTTGTGATGCCTCGTTTTGAAAACTTTAGCCTACATATTAGTATCTTTCAAATAATATTTTACATGTCCTTTGAGAGCAAAGATTTCGATGTAATCGACATGGAAAAAGATAACCGAGCGAAAACGTAGAGATGTTCATTTGCCAGAGAATGTATGAATGTACCTGTGCGCTTCTACCTGCTACCAGCATCCAATCACTACACGCGGTCTCAATCTCCTCCCAAATAATGAGCCCGTTGTTCTCGGCATAAAGAGGATTCACACAGTGGAGGAGAGCAGAATTCCTGCCGTTCGTGTCGAACAGTTGGTTTAAGACTTTCAGTTTTTTCAAACGAATCACCATTAGTTGAGTCATAACGAAAACTATGATATTTAAAAAAAAAAACAGTAATAACTCATTTACTATTGTGTTACTACAGTAACCATATTTAAAACCATGGTTATAAACATGATAATAAGTCGGCTAAAAACCCCACGGTTATCTTTAAATATCTCCTTCACTTTACCTCACAGCCACCATTTTAGTAAAAACAAATAAAATGCCTCATCAAATCATTTATTTTTCAGGAGGATATAACACAGTAGGCTAATAGCTATATATCAGTATCAATGATATAAAAAAAAATCCCTTAAAGTGTTATAGTTACAAAGTTATTGGTATCATTGTACCAATATCACTCTTTATCATTGTAACACACACACACACACACACACACACACACACACACACACACACACACACACACACACACACACACACACACACACACACACACACACACACACACACACACACACACACACACACACACACACACACACACACACACACACACACACACACACACACTGTATATAGGGATCAACTTTCACCTATAAGCCAGACAGGTGCTGCATGTGCAATAAGTTATTCTATACTGCCTAATGAATAATTCAGCATAAATGTTGCTCGACTTCAAAAACTTTTTTTAAAACTAAGCCATTTGGACATGAAGGATAGTCTGGTATAAATATTAAACCACCTTACAGAACAAATATGATCTGAAGTACCACACTGATGCACTAAAATGTTGACTTGAAATAAAGAAGTTTCACAAACAATGACATGAATATTACTATTCATTTATTTAAAAAAAATAATCAATACAATGCGAATGTACAATCTTAGACCTTTCCCTCTTAGAGAGAGTATTTCTACATGACATTTAGGCTAGCTGTGAAAAACTTCTGGGGTGAAGGGACAGTCTCACTCTCTTCATTTTTTTCCACGTTCATATTCCTCATTTTTTAGAGAACTTGGGCTGCTTGTGCTTTGGAGGTGCCCATTTCAAACAATGTGTGTCCACTGTAGAAACACAAAAATGTAAAATGTTTAATGGTTTAAACGCGTAAAGACACAACATCACATACATAAACTAGCATTAGAATCACATGTATGCCTTCTTCAGATCTGTTACCTGTTATTGGGGGTTTCTTGTACTGGGCACTTTTGAGATGTTCCTCTACAAGTTTGGGTGTGACACAGATGACATGTTGACCTTTCCAGTACTTGACCATGTTTAGAGACTGTAGTGTGCTGATGATGTCACTCTGAGTGATACTTGTCATCTGACTGTGGGTACAGACAGTATGGAATAGTTAGAGCTTAAATGTTTAACTGAATTGTACAGGTATACATATGTGTATATGACCTCATGCATTTGTTTTCATATAGGCTTGTACTTGTATTTTGGATGTGTACCTGAGGTCTTTGATGGACAGAGTCCCTCTGAAGTCTCGCAGAATCTCTAGTAGTACCCATGACCAGTAACTCCTATAGCTCAACTTCCCCAAGTCTGACAAAGGTTTCTCTGGAGACCCCACTGTACTCTCCAGCTTAGATAGCTCATAACCTGACACAAAGAACAATTATTCATCTATAAAAGTGCTTATATCAGAGGCAAACAATTGGTGAAAGGTGAATCAGGGGTGAAACTTACTAAATGCAATTAGAAATTTTCCATATCCTCTTCGCTGGTATGGAGGAAGAGTGAGAATACAAGCGACATTGTTCCCATCTGGAGACTCTTTCTCCTGCTCATGAAAAACATATATAGATAAAGCATGTTAAATAAGATACAAATTAACAGCTACACTGCATTAATATAACTTACAATATCAAAATCAAATATTTTACCTTAGAGAAGTAACCCACAATATGTGCTCCCTGTTT
The DNA here is from genome assembly GCF_949357685.1 of Gobio gobio. Lineage (NCBI taxonomy): Eukaryota > Metazoa > Chordata > Actinopteri > Cypriniformes > Gobionidae > Gobio > Gobio gobio. The sequence goes on along the minus strand of NC_137097.1, from coordinate 52,960,668 downwards.
GTTGACTTCAGTGAGGATGTAGAAGATGAATGGCTCCACGTCAAAGTAAAGTGTTTTATGATCCAAAAACAGCTTTGCCAGGAGACACAGATTCTGACAGTAGATCTACAGCGAGAAGGACCGTGAGAATGCAATGTAACAAACCAGTTTAAGTTTATAGGCTTCTCCAGGTTTAAAATCTATTGATCATGAAATGATTCGTTTCTCTGTTTCATGTTAAATGTCAGTGCTAGGTGTCATTTGGCTCACCTTATGGTCCTTCCCATCAACTTCGTATACGGAGATATTGTTTCTGCGATAAATTTCTTTGCCTGGAGGCTGACGCCACTGACACTGTGACTGAAACAAGAGCCATTCAGGAACAAAGGAAAGGGAAAACATAAGACAGAATAAATGTATAAAACACAACTAACACAAAATAATTTAAAACTAGCTGACCGACAAAGACCAACACTGACTAAAAACAAATGCTTGTACAATAGAGTGCTACAGTAATGAGCCCTAAAAAGGAAGTTTGAATTTTTGCACTTTGCACACAATGGGGTTACTGTCTGTGGATAACACAAGCTCAAGAAATGTGTACATTTTATTCCATAACTTCAGTAATATTTCACTCATTATTTGAAAAAGCTATTGCTAACAAGTGGCTAAATGGGACGTCAGAGGTTGTCGGGGACATGAAACATCATCACACCAAAAACTAATCTAAACACTAGTTCACTTTCACAGCGTCACTGTGTTTATAATAACGCTCTTGCAATCTATCTGAACTCAAACTTTCCAAACTTGAAGATTTAAAATAAAGATTCAGTGATGGTGATGTTGAATTTGCGTGACTGTAATGTAGTTTGTTTAGCCTATAGCCTAACATTTTCTTTTTACTTCTGGTGCTTTTATTTACTCTTAATAAAATCAAAAAGTTGTTAAGATTATCTTGAAGAATGTGCAAGAATCATAAACTTGAGTTGGTCATGGAGATAATTTTTCTGCAATAATCCAAAAGCCAATGGCAAAATAATTTTGCCTTTTTGTTGAGGGAACCAGGGAGGGTGATGCTAACTTCTGAGTAACAAGTCATCCCTTCAGCACTCTCTTCCATGCATTTAAATTCATTAGCCAAGATGTATAGCACCCCCTATGGTTTAACACAAGTTACTATGCGAATCAACAAACAACAAAACCATTGTATGGACTGACCAGGTGGTATCTGAAAGTCTTCTCATACTTCATATACTTCAGGCAGTATTCACAGATCCAAAGTTTGGGCTGTTTTCCATAGTCCTCAGGGAATGGAGAAAAGTACCACGCATCAATCTCAAAATTCCCAATCTGGATCTTGTCCACATATTTTACTTTTGTGATCTGAAAATGAATGGACAATTTGTTATTTAACACTATATTGATGGAAAACACCATTAGCATTGTGGTACTGTAAAGCAGATTCAGAGTCCTGCGAGGACTTCAGATGACGCAGCTCTGCATTTTCTATATACCCTAACCATTGTTACAACACGTATACCTATTTCACTTATTTCTGTGCCTTAATTTACTTATTATATTGATTAATAATACATTGTTAATAATACAATCTGTGTGCTTTGTGTACATTTCTGAAATACATAGCGTGGACAAATCACTTTAAATTGTAATGTAGGCACATACATTTTCTGTGAAGCTGCCTTGAAACGATATGTATTGTGAAAAGCGCGATACAAATAAATGTGAATTGAATATTATACAAAAACGTTGCCCCTTCTTACCGCCTCATGCTCCTTCTCCAGGGCAGCCGTAGTAGGGTCCATCTCTGCATAAGTCTGCAGGAAAGAAAGAAGGGGTCAAATAATTAGTAATGCTGCAATTGGACTGATATGGACTCATTCAGAATTGTAAACAGTCCACATGTTAACACAAAGGTGAACATGGCTCAGTCATATAATAAATTACTGTTAAAGTTGAAAATTAAGTACTGTGTGATTTAGAGACTTGCAGAAAGTTGATGACAGGTACCTTCTGAACGTGGTTGATCTCGTCATGTTTACGCTTCTGGTTTCGGGTGATCTTTCTCTCTGGCTGGTCCACAAGCTCACCACCACCACCTTCCTCCACACTTTTTCTCACTGCGTCTTTTACGGTCTTTGTCAGGGCTAAACGAGCCTTTCCAACCCACTCATCTAAACGTCTATTGACTGCAAAAGAGAGCATGTGCTCAGTGAATCTGTAAAGACTACAAAAACCTGTAAAGCATCTGTGTATGATCCGTCATGAATTGTATTTAAAAGCAACTGTACTCACATCCAACATAGTGGACATAAAACTCTTCTCTGCCCTCCTGCTCGTTCAGCCTGGACTGAATAACCTCTGCTGAATCTAAAAGAAAAGTACAAAACAAATAAACAAACAAACAAAATGTGCATGCTTACTGGACGCATTTCTCAATCAGCACATTTTTATAAAAATGTGTATATATAACTTACGTGACGATAGAGTAATGTTGAATTTAACTATAAAATGCCACACTAGGTGTTTCTTAAATAAAATTCCAAATAAGCATTTCCGTTAATAGCTTACGCCATGATTTGTCCGCACGCTGACAGAGATAAGTCTCCCCGATTTCCACCGACACCTCTTGCTCTCTGCCGCTGCCGTGCGACACTCCGTCCCCGGAGTGCGGAGTACTCGAGCCCGTGGCTTCTCGTTCTCGATCCGCGGCCTCCGCGTCATCCTCTTCCCCGCCGCTGCCGTTTGATGAACATGTTGCTCGTGTTCCCGTCTCTAAGATTCCTCGGTCGGTTCCAGCGTGACCAGCGTCTATTTCAACGTCCATTCGTTCTTCTGAACCGCAGTTATCGTATGAATTGTTCATGTTTGGGTGACGAGTGCTGGACATTGACATTGCTACGCCAGACATCTTTGTCCATTTGAAAACATTGCACACCGCGCATGCGCAGTGCGCTTTCAGCCTTCCCTTGTGTAAAAGCGCCACTGTTTTGTTTCAATATTGTAACCATTTAATACACGTGACACATCAAATAAATAGTTTTCTCTACTTTTACATGAGACCTGTACAGGCAAGTTATAAGCATGTGGATTCCACTGTTCAGTGTTTTGTCAATGATTGAGTTTTTTTGCTGATGTTTACAATGAATACATAAATATAACTTATTTTATCACAAACTGCAAGAGAAAAAACTAACTTTTTCACATTTCAATTTTGTGCTTTAGCAACAGAAAACCTCACTGAACTTACTTAATGGTTAGACTGCAACAACGACCAACACAAAAGAGAAAGGAAAAACATGGGCCAGTTTACTGCTTGTGGATAGTTTTATTATAGATGCATACATGATGATAGTACAGCTGGTGAAACTGGGAGGTATGCTTGTTCCTCTGCCTGTACCTCCCCTCTCCCATTGTCAGAGCACTCCCTCTTTCCGAAATTCTTTTTCCACTCTCTGATGCAACCCCCTCCCACCACCTCTATGAGCTCCACCCCCTCTGTGATGATGCCCAGCCCCTCCCTCTCTGGCTCTGTGTCCACCTCCACGGTGACCGACGCTCCCAGAATTATCCCAGTAACCAGGTCCCTTAAAGTTCCTCTCCTGCCAGTGTCCATAATGTCGTCCGGAGCCACGGCTACCACGCTTCCATCCTCTACCCACATGTTCCCTTTCTGGGTGTCCATCCTGTAAGATTGTCTGAGTCACATCTTTTGAAATACAAACGTTTTGTTTGCTCACATCTTGTCCACAGTTGGATTTTGAAGTAACCTTGTCTTGAGAAATAGATTTTTCTTCTTCATTGGTCAAAGGCTGCCTGAGCTGTGCTATATTATCACGGAGTTCATTTGCCTGTCCTTGTGCTGTGCTTTCTACCTGTGATGTGGTGTTTGGCGGGTCTGAGTTGACATAATTAAAGTTATCAGAAGACTGCGCGAGCCTGCCTAACTGTTCCACCTCAGGTGGAGGCATCACATGACGTCCCGATCCACCTCTTCTGCCTCCTCTTCCTCTATGACCTCTCTTGAAGTAACCTAGTTGCCTTCTCTCATGAGTGCACGGATGCTGTGATTGGCCTATAGTGTGATGACTTTGAGAGGCTTGGGTTGCACCGGTGGAATCTGGGTATGAGGAAGGGAGTGACTGACAAGATTCGGCACCAGAGGCATCCGTACCGGGATCGTCAGAAAGATTAGCTTGAGCCTGAAGAAATAAACATCCCTCATTCAATTATTCAGATATTGCCACTCAAATTCCTCAATTGTCACTCCTCTTCAGGGTGAATATATATATTTATTATTAAAATAAAAATGTCTGTATATATATATATATATATATTTATTTTAATTATAAATAAGTACATACCATTTACTAAATTATATATTTTATTATATATTATTTTTATTATTATATATATTGTTTTATTTTTAATGCAGTTGTGACTCCCAAAACTTTGCATTGTGTATGTGGCCAAACATGTCAATTTACCTCATTAATGTGTATTAGGAACCTATTAGACTCTTCTTCTGGGTCAATAACTCCACCCTTTTCCTTCTGCTGCTCCAGAATCTTCTGGAGCGCTGCCCATTTCGTTCTAAATTCTCCACCAATGACCACATCCTCCTGCTGTGTGTGAAGCAATAATAAACACAATGTTCGTGTGTATCCACAGCATGTGACCAGTGAGCATACATGAGGGTGTTGAGCTTTCCAACTAGACATCCTGGCATAGTCAACTTACAACAAGAGGGACTGCACATGGGACAATGACGCACTGTTGAAAAAAAATCTACTGCTTGGCACTGAACACAAGAGTGACTTTGTCCACTTGACATTTCTAACAATGATAAACGTCATGCCCAGGCCAGTTTAGCTTGACCCAACTGCTAACACGGTGTCCACTAAGAATGATACACTGTGTCTGCATGTCTTACCTGAGTGAAAATTGGAGCAGGGGAGGAAAGAAGGGCATCCAAATCGTAAGTCAGATGCTCTCGACACACAGGGCAAACAACAGCCAACTCCTGTTAATACAATTAACTCATTTATATCAAAAATACCTTTTGTTTACAGCATACCTCACTGCACATTTATTTTATTTTTAGCATATGTAGCATTGAACCCAAAACAGTACAGAAACTGTATTGAATTATACAAAATAAGGAGATTGTAAGTATCCACTGCAATGATGAACAGCCCCACCTCTTTTTCTGTCTGGTCTCTGGTTTTATCCTCCTCCAGCTCCCTCTCACGGTCCTGCAGCTCCATCTCAGAGTGAGTGATGTAGCGACCAAGGCAATGCGAGTGGAAATAGTGATAGCAGCTGGTCTTAGTGAACACTTCCCCCTCCTATGGTTAAGACAAAACAGAGGAAGAGGAACAAGTTCAAATTCAAAATTTTACAAATAGGCCACAGTGCACATTATGTACATATTTTTATGGTACTCTTACAATTAAAACACCCCACCTTAAAGCCGTACAGACAGATGACACAGTTTCCATGGGGAATATTGCTCTCAGTCAGTATCTCTTTAGCTCTCTGTGATGATAAAATAGATGAATCGTTTGAGACAAACACAAGATAGAAGAGGGAACTATACAACTATACACTACCGTTTGAGGTTGGGGTATTTTCTTAAAGATGTTATTGAGAATAATGTCACTTATTTTAAAAAGTCATTTATTCCTGTGATGACGAAGCTGAATTTTCAACATCATTACTCCAGTCTTCAGTGTAACATGATCCTTCAAAAATCATTCTAATATGATGATTTGGTGCTCAAAAAACATTTATTTTACTATCAATGTTGAAAAATAGTGCTGCTTAATATTTTTGTGGTGGACACAGTGAAACATTTTTTTTCAGTATTCTTTGATGAAAAGAACATTTAAAGAACAGCATTTATTTGAAATATATTTTTTTGCAACATTAATAATGTCTTGTTACTGTTACTTTTGATCAAATTAATGCATCGTTGCCTTGCTGAACAAAAATCTTAATCTTACTGACCCCAAGCTTTCAAATGGTAGTGAAGTTTTGAATAAGGAATCCAAACCTCTATGAGTTGATACAGTACAGGTGTCCCCATACATGACTCTGCCTCCTTCTGTAAACTGCTCTGTAAACTGAGAAAAGAGCAGCATGTGAAAACAATGAAGAGTAATAAGTGAAACAGGACATTCTGAAGTTCAAATATAACAAAATGTAATAATAATCAATCACCTGAGCAGTTTATCATCCGAGAGTCCACGTGGATTGTGGATAGAGATGCAAGGGGATGAATATGGATACTGAAAGTGAATAAAAAATACATTCAAAACACCAACAGAAAGTAAGTTGCTAGTAAAGAAGTTTCAAGTAAATATATATATATATATATATATATATATATATATATATATATATATATATATATATATATATATATATATATATATATATATATATATATGTTACATTCATTGCCTTAGTCAAATATAATAGCAATTTGACCAACAAACCTGAGAGTTCAGATCCATTGTCAGTGTAAGACGGACAAACTGAGAGAGACAGTCCTCCGCAGTAGAGGGATAGAGTACCAAACTGACTGTCCACCCTCTAATTGAGACAGATTTGACATCTTTATTTCTGTACAGGTTAATGACAGTTAACTATATTATTATCTCCAGCAATTTAAGAAATGCTAAAACATTTACCCCTCATCTCTTTGAGTAACACTGAGCTCATCCAAGTAGATGGACTGCAGCACTTCGATTTCAGACAGGACACTGTGGTGTCAAACAAATGTGAATTGATGTAAATTTCGAGGAGAACTGTTTTAATGTAACATTAACATGAGTATGACACATCAGGTATCCTGAGAGACTGGGTCAAAGAGACATACAACAACTACAGTAAAACACTTGGCCATTTGTTTACTTAGATACTGAATTACAACGCCCATGACTACACAGATTACGTCCGAACAACTTAAATATGGATTCACTTATTCTAGGACAAAAATATGTATGCAGTTTTCTGTATAAATCAGATTGTATCATTCAATTTAAATTATAAATTGTTATGTTACCATATATCACAGTACCATTTTAGTCACCTATGACAGCACTCTTATACCGTCAACAAGTATGCTCTGCAAGTCTTCCAAAGGGGATATTTTCAGTTCATATGTCAACCAACCCTTGATTTATATAGTAATTAGTAACAAATACACGTTTCTGTCAGTATTTTCCAGTAGCACAATACTCACTCGCTATCGGCAGCCATGTTGACAGTGACGTCACACCTCCACGACATCGGTCAGCTGACCCAGAAGAGCCGACTAACAAACAGCTAGGAATTTCAGGGATTCATGATTCGGACGATTAAATAATTTAAAGAAACGGTGCTTTCAACACTTATTTAGTAGGTTAAACCCAGGAAGTTGTATTGAAAGAGTAAAGTTTCACTCTTTACTCAAAGTTTTGAGTATTCAGTTCACCAACATGAAAAAATACTATAGTATATTATAGTAAAATTATTTTAGTAAATACTTTGAACCATACTATAGTAAAGATACTACAGTAAATTGCAGTATATTAAAGTATTTTCTACACTTTGTTAATTTATACTACAGCATACTGTATAATTAACTATAGTCAAATGTTAAACTATAGTACTGAGGTATACTACAATTTACTGTAGTATATTTACTATAGTATGGTTCAAAAACACATTAGTATATCCCTGTTGAAAAACAAAACAAAACGGCATATGCTGATTTGGTATGTTTTGAAGCTTGGCAGCTGGTTTGAGCTGGCCCTAAGAAACTAGCTCCATCTCAGGACCAGTTTAAACCAGCTGCCATGCTTTAAAACATACCTAACCTTGTTAGCCTCATAGCATAATTGCCTAAGTCCAAAAACATTGAAATATGATCTGGCCAATTATGCTATGAGGCTAACAATAACATGGTTACTAGAGTGATTTTACTATAAAACACTATAGTATTTTTTTCATGCCTCTTTCACATGCGGAAGATATTCGAAATTGACACATTTGTGATTTTTAAAATAATATTTTATTGCTATTTTATTATTTGCATACATTAATGACAAATACCAGGTCAATTTTAATCCAACACAAAACATCTCTCACTAATGATAGTGGAACACATTAGACAGTTTGTGAAAAGTGTCTTTCCTGGACCAGGCTTTTGATACCAGTGTAAGAACATGCCAGTCAATTCCCCTTTTGTAAAAAGCAAAAACAAAACAAGAAACATTACATAGATAAACGTGTGTAAACAAACGCTGATGTTCGGCACATAATAGTGAATTTATTCCTCTTGGCTTTATCTGAGCGCAGTGTTAACATTAAAAAAGTCACATTTCTAATATGGTAAGTTGATGCAAAGAAATGAAGTTGCAAAGGTGTTTGATTTGTCCTTCTTTTCATATCTCCCAACACCTCTGCTCTAACAGCATTTCTTCCCTTTCTTCCTCCTCTCTCTATCCCGGTGGGAATTAATATGGACAGTATCCTTTTCTCTCTCCCTCTCTCTTTCTGCTCGATTCTGGCTCTGTTTCTTGGCCCGAAGGACCATGTGGGTGAAAGCCATGAACATCTGTGAACAGAGAAGAATATAAGGCATAGATATTATACATTTTAATTTAACAAATCAAAATGGACAGAAATTAAAGAATCATTCTATCAAGCAAAAAAAAAAAAAATGTGTTTTCATTATTTTTGGCTTAAATTAAACTTAAATATTGAGGATTTTAAAAATTGATTTGGGCTTAAATGTGCAGTAAGCGATTTCTGAGAATCATTGTTGATATTTGAAATCAAACCAAACAAACATTCCCTTCATTGCTCTGCCCTCAAAATGCACAAACATGCAATACAAGAGATGTCTCTCTACACTCTAAAAAAAGAAAAAAGGTTCTATATGGCACCAAAAATGGTTCTTGGCTCGTAATCATAGGGGAACCTTTTTAAGTGCTATATAGCACCAATTTTGGTGCTTCAGTGGTTCTTCACCGGTTCTTTGACTAAGGTGCTATATAGCACCGCTAACTACACTCTTAAAAAAAAGGCTCGTAATCATAGGGGAATCTTTTTTAGTGCTATATAGCACCAATTTTGGTGCTTCAGTGGTTCTTCAGAGGTGCTATATAGCACCTTAGTCAAAGAACCAGTGGAGAACCTCTGAAGGACCTCTGAAGAACCGTTGAAGAACCACTGAAGCACCAAAATTGGTGCTATATAGCACTAAAAAAGGTTCCCCTATGATTACGAGTAAAGAACCATTTTTGGTGCCATATAGAACCTTTTTTTTTTTAGAGTGTAAGGTGCTATATAGCACCGCTACCATAACATGTTAAGATATGGTGCTATATACACTCTAAAAAAATGGTTCTATATGGCACCAAAAATGGTTCTTGGCTCGTAATCATAGGGGAACCTTTTTTAGTGCTATATAGCACCAATTTTGGTGCTTCAGTGGTTCTTCAGCGGTTCTTCAGAGGTTCTTCACTGGTTCTTTGACTAAGATGCTTTATAGCACCGCTGAAGAACCACTGAAGCACCAAAATTGGTGCTATATAGCACTAAAAAAGGTTCCCCTATGATTACGATGAAGAACCATTTTTGGTGCCATAGAACCTTTTTTTTTTGTGTATCATAGCTGAAGCAAAATAAAGCTTCGGGAAAAATAAAGCAAAAATGACGAATGACCGACAAGGAAGAAAAGCAACAAGTGCGTTGTGCTGCTTGGTCTGATCCACTTTCAACGTTTCTCAGAAATCACTTACTGCACCTTTAAATTAGCTTCAATTCCAATTTTTTTGAAGACAGATCACAAAAACCTCACCTCTTCTACGTTGATATTCTCTTTAGCGCTCGTCTCAAACAACCTCACACCAACTGACTCTCCAAAGCGAAGAGCATCTTGGGTGTCCACAAGCCTTTTAGAAGGATCATCATTCTTGTTTCCCACTGTTAGGGATCATAGCAAAAAGGAATATTAAAAGTTGGCCTACAACGAATTCGGAATATATAACCAAAACATCTCTTTTCATATCACAATGCATAATAGGAAAGTAAATTAAGTTAATAAAACGTGTGTATAAACTAACCTAAAATTTTGCAGACGTTGTCACAGTTCTGTGAGATTTCGTTTAACCATCTTTTCACGTTGACAAACGATTCAGGGTTTGTGACATCGTAAACAATGATGACCCCATGAGTGTTTCTGTAATACCTAGAGGAAAAACACAGCAAACATGTGAGGGGGGAGACCGAAAGAGAGCATAAGGATGGTCAAACAGATCAAATCTTTATGGCTTGACTAAAGCGAAGCTTACGTCGAGGTGATGGTTCTGAACCTTTCCTGCCCTGCAGTGTCCCAGATCTGGAGTTTAACTCTTTCTCCATCAATCTCTACTGTGCGGATCTTGAAGTCAACTCCAATAGTGGTTATGTAACTTCCTGTGAGGAGCGTGAGAATGTTCAAGATGTTACATATAAAATCAAGCTGTCAAGCAAGCATGCACTCTCACTTTGTCTTGGACATGAGAACACAATGAATCAGATCATATATTTAAAGAACCTTCGCCTCATTTTCTGTCTCTCTCACAGACATGCATTCTGTGCCAAGCAGACTCACCAGAGAATGAGTTGTCTGCGAATCGTAGGAGCAAACTGCTTTTCCCTACATCTGCAACAGAATCAGAGTAGCATTTGTTAAATGTTCATCTGTAATACCTCGGTGCATATATATACATGTTTAATTAAACATGACAGTATTTTCTTTTATAAAACAAGATTATAGTAATAGATATTATTTACATGAACAGTTTAAAAAACATAATATATGACAATAAAATGTCCCCACCATAAAAAAAGTGCAATGGCATAGGGTGACAAAGGTCACAATATTCAAAGGGTCAACTGGTATTCATGAGCCTATTCATTAATATACGGAGACAAATGGTACTTTGCACAGCCGCAGTTACAGCGTGTCAGTGGCCACAACTGAATAATGAGGCGGCTGTGGTTAATACCACAGTTAAAATACAAACATGATGAACTCTTGACTTGAAATTGCATCACTGAGAGTAGATACTCAAGATAACACATTGGCAAACAAACAAAGTTCTATGATCTTGTTAAAGTCAGCATTAAATAAAAATGAACTGTATTATTTAAATGCATGTTATTGCATATTATTTATTGTTAACTCATCCAAGAATATGTTTCATTTTATTTATTTGTTTGACCGCATAATGTTTAATTAAAATGTTATAACTACATCTTTGGGTGAAACAAATACATCTCCCTTGGGACGTATGCCGGACTCTCAAAATCCTGATGAATTGAAAGTCACTGCCTTTCATTGTCTTTTTGATTTGATACACTTCATGGAAGCTTGTTTCTGCCATGGAATAACAAATAAAAAAGTTAATTGCAACTTTTTCATCTTACAATTATTAGGTTTTTTTCCTCAAAATTGCGCGATTTAAAGTTGCAATTGCGTGTTATAATGTCAGAATTGTGTGATAAATCAGTATTGTGAGTTATAAATTCAGAACTGCGTGGTATAAAGACTTTTTTTACTCAGAATTGCAAATGTATATCACAATTCTGAAAAAAAGTAAGAATTATGAGATTAAAAAGACAATTCTGAGAAAAAAAGTCCTCAGAATTAGACTTTATTTAACTCGCAATTCTGAGGGGAAAAAAGTATAAATTGTGAGATAAAAAGTCACAATTACCTTTTTTTATTCTGTGGTGGAAACAAGCTTCCATAACACTTGGATGTACGTCACAATATGGAAGTAAATATAATTATAATACTGGATTTTGTTCATAAAGTGGGATATTAAATGACCAGAGAAAGTTTTATAGTAAATTTACATAAATTTATTATGCATCCCTGATACATAACTTATTTATGTGAATTTAATATGAAAGCAAAAGACAAACTGCTCAAACGATGTAGCCAAAACTTTCACAGATAATTTCATCACAGTACTCATCCCACCCAAGGTCATACTCATGAACTGTTCAACTGACAAAATTCATGTAGGGATGAGTTACCCGTATACACATAGCAGTTTCATTTCAGCTTTCCAGTTTGCAGTTAAATTGTGAAATTGCACAGCAAAGTTCCAGTAAATGCACTAAGTCTCACGCATTCTTAGCAATGGGCAGGGTGCTACAGAAATAACTGGGCATAAACACTTATTTTATGACAAATATTGGTCATTCTCTTTTGGGGATTCTGCTTAGGTTCTCAATTAAAGAGCCAGATAGAAAAGCTGGAACAAAAACAGTTAGTTAGCAAGTGTATAAAAAAAAAACACAAAAGTACTGACTGGAGTCACCAATGATGAGCAGCTTGAAGAGGTGATGGTAGTCTTTTCCCGCCATTCTTCTGTTCAAAATGTGTCCTCATGAAACAAGTTCAACAGCTTTCAACTCCTTTATATCACTTTTCCCGGGTCTTAAAGTGCCAGGAGGTTTAGTGTTTTGGGTAAAATACTGCAAGAATCATGTGATCGTCTTTCCAGTTTTCAGAATTCAAGCGTGAAATGATGCATCAGTTTGATTACAGTGCCTTGCCATTTACAAATGAGTGATTCTGCATTGCCCGTAACTCTCAGTGCAATATTCTTAGTTCATCTTAAAACAGTCAAGTAATATTTCCATTGCTTAAAATCTATGTGAAATTTACTTTTCGTCGCCTCGCCTTCAAGTGCAAACACATTACCACATTGTTGTGGTTAAGTATCAAATGACTCAGATTTCAAAGTGAGCAGTTCTTTAATCGCTGATGGTGCTCATAATGCCAAGTTATGAGTGCGTCAGGAACCAAATTACACTGGGAAAAGGGTGATTTGTTTGAGATCCAAGTTGTTTTGTCCCCAAATCTTGATTTCACAAATATGTAGATGGCATCTCGGTCACAACAATTGCATTCCGCCTGTTTAACCAATGCATGCAGGGGCTGGTAGCTTCCCTTGCTTTCAAAGATCACTGTTACTCCAAGACACTGTAGGAATGTAGGTTCAAGCTAAAAGCAAGATAAGTCCCAGTTGGTCCCCTTTAAGCCCTAATCCTAGAAAAAAGGGAGAAAGAGACAGGTATTACTTATGGATCTTGTTCAAATTTAGACATAACACCCCCTTTTGCAGCAGCTGTGGCACTAAATTTAGCTTCTCCCACTCTGACAGACAAATGACACCCTTGAAACCACATGCACCAGCTTTACGCTTGGGCTTATGGACGGAAATCAGGATATATGTACACGCACATCATGCCCCTTACAATTGAAACCAAAACAGTAGACAGAATGATTAAAAGCCCACATAAAACTAACTGCTGAGTCAAGACAATGCTAAAGACTCAGTAAAATGCCCAAATGTTCCATGAAAACAGGAAGGGACGTGTTTTTCCTGAGCTGCAGTTGCGAGGTCACAGGCTTCTCATTATAACACATTTTTGGTCTAAAATGAATAGAGAAAGTTAAACAGTGACGTCCTTCAGGCACATATGATACTTTTAACACGAAAAATGTGGAAGAGAAGTGAAACTGACACACCTAAGCCTAGGTCCGCTTAGCAGACAAAAAGAGAAATTAATTTTCGGTGCCACTGCCAAATATCAAAGTGAAAGTATTCAGTGCTCTAATACTACAACTGGAATTAACAGTCAAATCACGGGAAAAGCACAAGAAAGGGGAATCGGTTGTAGATTTAGAGGCATATTCACTTTATTCTATTCATTTATATACGGTAATCATAAACTGGTTGTCCTTCTGAGATAAGCGACTCGAAAAACAAGCGGTCAGGCGCAATATCCTTAGGAACTCAGAACCATGGGTCGACTAAACACAAACAGACACACCTGTAAAAACATGCAATCATACCAAAACTCAAGTTGAACTCTCGCCTTGATCTGCTAAGTTCCGTCTCCTTTAACCACTTGGTCAAACTTGTGTCCATTACTCAACTCAGCAACTCCTCGGCTGTAATTTACTCAAGTTGTTTTGAAATGCAGCTAGGCTAGCTACTTAACTAGCCGCAGATGCTCCAAGATAATACGATCAAACTCAGAGCTAAAGAAAAGCTCACCGAAAACACTTTTAACCACATATTCCGAGCACGCTGGGGAAAAATACGGAAGAAGACTTGGCAGAAGACTTGGCTAGGGTGGTCGTTTAGTGTCGGATTAGTCCAGCAGGCAGCACCGGGATCCGGGAATCCAGTGTTAGGGGAAGTTCGGACAGTGTCCCAGCGGCCGCAGAGATCAGATCCGCCCATCCGAGGGCGCCGCACCTGAATGTTGAGTCACTCTCATCCTCATCATGTGCCCGAGTTTCTCTGTCTCCTCCTCCTCATGCCACTCCTGTTGCTGCTGAGATTGCCATCGCTATTCTGTTGCAACAGACAAACTAATGACATTCCAGCCACACATTTTAACTGACTCAGAACCAAGCTTGCCTACAGAAACAATATTATTGGCCATTAAACGCATTAAAAATGCTGCCTGGGTACGCTTTGAGACATATAGCGTAAATGATCATCAAATGTTTAAAAGTTTTAAAAATAAATGAATAGTTCTTCCTGTTTAAATTATGTGCACAAATATGAAATGAAAACTCCAGCTGTAGACTAATAAAAAATAAAAGCCGTTTTATTTTGCACGGAGCTGCCATTTTGAACACGTGACCAACTGATTCAGAAAAGAGAAAGAAGAAACGGAGACAGGCTAAATCCAGGACTGTCTCCAAGACGCTTTTAGAAACCTACCTGCAAAGCTAGTATTGTGAAAAGTTTTAGGCACTTAGCTGTAAAGGATGTTTAAAAAAATAATGTCATTAATAGATTTTTTTTTTATCAGTTAACTTCTTGGTGTGACCACCACCCTTTACGTTTAAAACAGCTTTTGTCCAGGTACAATTGCACAGGTAGTTTTTCAGGTAGAATGCAAGTACGTTTTTTCAAGCATCTTGGAGACGTTGCTGCAGTTCTTCTGGATTTAGATTTAGTTCTTAATTTTTTTCTGTTTCTTCGTGTAATCCCAAATGGACTCGATGATGGTGAGATCAGATCTCCGTGTGGAGAATGCCAGCTGTTGTCAGACTGCTGTGCATACAAACATCTCACTGGATTATTACAATTAATGGCAAAAACAATCTTTGGACATGTAAACTGATATTTCCTTCATCTTCGGAACAGAAATTAAGATATTTTAGTTGAAATCTGATTGCTCTGAAAGGCCTCCATTGGCACAATTTACGGTTCACTCTCAAGACCCTTAAAAGGTACTAAAGACGTCATTACAAAGTCCATCTCACTACAGTGGTTCTAAAATAACTTTATGAATCGGCGACAATAGTTTTTGTGTGCAAAAAACCCCTAAATAACGACTTGCATAGTGATGACGATTTCAAAACAAAGCATCATGAAGCTTCGAAGCGTTATGAATCAGTGAGTCGATTCAGCGGTTTGAATCGCCAAATTTCAGCAGTTTGGCGGTTTGACATGCGATCCGAATCATCATTCGGCTCACTGATTCATAACGCTTCGAAGCTTCATGATGCTTTGTTTTGAAATCGTCATCACTATGTAAGTCGTTATTTAGGGTTTTTTTGCGCACAAAAACTATTGTCGCCGATTCATAAAGTTATTTTAGAACCACTGTAGTGAGATGGACTTTGTACCTTTTAAGGGTCTTGAGAGTGTAGAGTACCATTGTGACAATGGAGGACTTTCAGAGCAATCAGATTTCAACTAAAATATCTTAATTTCTGTTCCGAAGATGAACGGAGGTCTGACGGGTGTCGAACGACATGAGGGTAAGTAATTAATGACAATTTTCATTTTTGGGTGAACTAACCCTTTAAATTCGTAATGTGCCAAAGAATTTGCTGAGTACTGTACGTGTAAAACTATACTTTATGTATTTTAGTATATAAGTGTAAAAACACAAAGTGCACCTTTTAAGGTACCATGAATAATTCAAATGTAAATAAAGTGCTAAAAACACACTTTCAAAAACAGTGAACAATAATCAAATTAGTTTATTATATAAAAAAAAATATCATTGTTAAACATCAAGGATTTTTCACAAAATTCAAGTGTTGGTGAGTAATCAGAATGACAGAGAAAAGGCTCTGTAACTGAAGTTGGTGAACACATCAATTTGGTGACTGCTTCCCCCTACTGTCATAACCTGAAAGATGAATATTGGTTAAAGGTTACAATCATTCCATTCACAAATATTCACTTTCACACACATAGCCAGTAAGGAAAAAATAGCTATTGCTGCTATTTGTAGCACCTGTTAAAATGGATACATCTGGCAAGGTGAATAAAAGGTGCACCTACCCTATGTTCAGTGTTTTTGAGATTGAGAGCCAGTGTGTTGAGTGATGAAGGAGAGCAGGGAATCTGAGCTTTCACTGTACCTCCATGTAAACAGTGGGACACATGTGGACCCTCACCTACTGACATGATCTAAACACAACCACAACATAATATGTTATTTAAAAATATATAGCCGTCCAATAATCTGTACATAATTACACATACATTACATAAGTACGTACGTAAGTACATAATGTATTTTTCCCACGTTTAAAATCACACAATTCATAACTAGCTCTTCTCACCAGGTCCTGGTAAAAGACAGCTTCTCTTTGACATCCAGGCAAAGGGAAGACAGAGGTAGGAGACATGGATCGGAGGTGCCATAAAGAGAGTGATGGGCCTCCGCCACAGAGCTGAGAGGAAATAGATAACATTTCATAATAACAATAGGGGCATTATGCCATTCCATCTTAACATACATTAAGGGGCATTCCAGGAGAGCAGTACACCATGCAGATAATAACTGGGGTATTTAAAAACAAGCATGTCTATACATAAGCTGGACATGAGATAAACAAGAAAACAAACCGAGTCAATAGTTTAACTGTCCCTGCCAACCAATCACAAATCCAACTTACCATCCAATCAGAGTCTGTAGCAAGACAGCTAATCCACTTGCCAAACTGGGGGCGTGCACATTCCTGACCCACCATTCCAGAACAAATGTGAGAGCGAAAGATAGTAAGATTTCAGTGCTGCCATGAATGCATTGTTTCACCTTATTTGTTTATTAGGGGTGTAACGATACACCTATGCCACGGTTCGGTTCATGTCACGGTTTTGGAGCCTCGGTTCGGTTCGGTTCGGTTCTGATTGCTGTGGAGGCAGGGTTCATGACAGGGCACCAGCAATAATAACACTAGATTCACTTTTAACTTAATAATAACAACAACAATAATTTAACATATTAACTTTATACATTGGCTTCACGTTTCCTTTAGAGCAGTTAGCATAGCTGAGTAAACTAAAATGAAATAAATGCCTCCACTGTAGACTAGTCAGAAATAATCTACTCAATTTACCATATTCCATAATGTTTAAAAAAGACAAAAAACAAGCACATTTATTTCATAAAAATGTATGACACACACAAATGTCCCACTTTAGCCTACACATTAATTTTATGAATATGACTAATACTGATGAATAAATATGCCTACAAGTTAAAGCTATTAAATAGCAGTTTTTGTTAATAGTATAAAGTAGCCACCACACTAATTTAAAAATACACAAAATAAAGTGAAAATAAAGTGGCATTTTGTGGTTATGGAAACAAGAGTTACCATGGCGAATACACAATACTTCATGAACTGTTAATGAAACATGAAAACTGCTCCTGATTAACAGAATGAACATCATACCTGCATGCAAATCCTTCCCAGCTTACACACGTCGAACCAGTCACGTGATTTATTGGTACTTTACTTTTATTTCATGACTTACAAATTGACATTGTAACGTTGCATGCTCATAGTTTCTCTTGCTTTATATACGGCGTGATATGCGTATAACTAAAGAGTATGCGCTACGAGCACAGTATAACGGCTGACAGGACAGGAAAGTGGTTTTCTGAGGTGAGAGAGATTGTTTATTTTGTAACAAGCTACGAAAATGACGATGTTGCTGGGACTCCAAGGTAGCATTTTGCCTAACATTACCCGGCTAAATGGGGAAATGGCGTTCTTTGTCCTTCCACCATGCGGCTTGAGCGATCGCCCAAGTCACGTGACATGCACTTGGAAGACAAAAGTTAGTGAATACTTAGTAAATAATATTATTATTATTATTATTATATTTAGTAAAAAATACAGCACTTGTTAGTTGTTAAAAGTGTACTAATTACCATTTAATCAAATGTCAAGGAAGAAATTTTTTTTTTGGCAGAAGTTGAAGTGAGAGTTGGGCTGGGGCAGCAGGGGGCGGGGTGCGCTCGGTTCAACATGAGAGTATCTCGGTTTGAACCGTGGGTGGTGTATCACAGTTTTTCAGTTTGGTTTGAATATCGTTACACCCCTATTGTTTATACTTTATAAGTAGGAGTGTCTTACCTCATATTTGAAAACTTCAATACAGTGAACTGGCCGATTTGTCCGTGAGTCTGGGGGAGGAAGTTTATACACTTATTACACAATGTTTCTCTATTCCTGCTTTCATTTTCTCCAAAAAAGAGTGAGGGATATAGAAACAGTGCTGTGTCATTCACTAACCCCATATCCTCACAGCACCATCCTCTCCACCAGAGAGTATCTCCCCTTCCCTTTCTTTAAAGCACAGGCAGTGGATGTAGTCAGTGTGGCCCTTCAGTACAGACTGCAGAACAAACAAAGGGAAGGAAAATTAATGGCATCCCACTGTGTACGGTCATTTATTTATTTAAAAAGCTAAACATGCAACCCACTCAAACTTCAAGGGCCAAAAGACTTAATTTGTTTAAAATAAATGATAATTATATTCAAATAATTTAACAATAAATTTATATTTTTTCACACACACTTCAAAATGAATAAGCATAAAAAAGTTTTACAAACAATCTCCACAGTAATGTGAATTTGGAGAACTTGTCATATCATTCAAACAGTTTTGTTAGATATTCATAAAAAAAAATTCGTTAGAAAAGGGAAAATCATGTGTCAGGGGGCCATCAAATATTGTAGTCTAACTGACCTTAAAAATGCCTGTCTCCATGTCCATGATGTGAATGTTATTGTCACCTCCTCCAACTATCAAGTTGTTGTCCTGTGGAAAAATAACCGGCATCAAATTAACCAACTCTGAGATGCATAGACATACACAAATATATGATGAACTTTATGGAAATGTAGTGATATAAATGTATGTTTTGTCAAACACACACATCAACTTGTTAATTACATGCAACTACAAAATATGAATACGTAAGGAAAAGCATGTATTAAGGAAAAAACTAAAATAGTTAAAGTACAAACCTTTGGGTTAATGATCATTGCATTGATCTCTGGTATTTCAAGACTAGTCCTGTTTAGAATCATAAAACAAAATTAGCAGTCACTGTCTTGAGTGTATGCTGTATTGAATTTGTCAACATTAGTTAACTACATTAGTTAACATGACCGCGCAATTAAAAATACTTTAAAGCCTTTAATAATCTTAGTTAGTTAATTTCAACATTTACTAATACATTAGTAAAATCAAAATTTGTATAAGTTCATATTATTTAATGGACCTGAGCTAAAATGATCTAACAACGAATAGTTGATTTTTGTTATTTTTTTATTAAAGCTGCAGTCTGTAACTTTTTGGGTTAAAAATGATCCAAAATCAATTTGAGTAAATAAATAACCAGCCTTAATTTAGCCTGATTCACAATGGTAAGCTTGTAAGTGGTACTGGTAGCTTTAAACAGGAAATTCAAGCATGTTGCCGTTCGTCTTTGATTCATTATGACACATCTGTATACATAAAGGAGGAGTCTGGCTAGTAGGCTATATCGCATATGAGGATGTTGCAGGTGGCGGATCATTTATAGCCTTTTCTCACAGCAGCTGAAAGGAATAATTCCAAACAACAATCATCAGTGACAACTGGAGATTCACCCGTAGTCAAAAGCAAAAGATTAGACTGTACGGAAATTAAAATCTACAGGTAACGCTTATACACACTAAATACATAGTCACACAATGCTGATGTTGTTAACATTTCAAATTTGAGAACAAAGTATAACAATTATAATAATTTTAACGGTTTGATGTG
Organism: Gobio gobio; assembly: GCF_949357685.1. Lineage (NCBI taxonomy): Eukaryota > Metazoa > Chordata > Actinopteri > Cypriniformes > Gobionidae > Gobio > Gobio gobio. The sequence goes on along the minus strand of NC_137097.1, from coordinate 52,940,524 downwards.
ATATGAGCTAAGTGATCATTAGATTTAATCACATTTGGTAGCATGCATGGTTCATGGTTAGTTAATATTCAATAATGCATTACCTATTGTTAACTAACTGGATATTATTGTAAAGTGTTACAAGTTTATGCATATCAGAATGATAATCATTGACAGGCTCTCACTCATAATTGGGTTTCCTTGTCCATGCAGCTTTGGTGCTCTGTGGAGACAAATAAAAGATGTGCTGAGCTATTTTCTGCAAATATTACTGTTTTTACAGTGTCCGTAGGCACAAGGCAAAACCATGAAAAGGAATATGCAGTTTTTTTATCAACCCAATAAACCTCCATGAACATTTACTGACTCCTACTTTTTTGATGAGCTCTGCCCAACTCCAGGCACTGATCTCTCCGTTCCCAGCACTCAGGAGATGAGTGTCCGTGGAGAGTAAAGAGAACACTGGACCGTCATGAGCTGAAACAATTAAAAATACCTTTCACTTGTCAATGTTGCAAAATAAGGATCAAGTATTCTTAGGCAGTGTAATTTTGATAATCTAGAACACATGTAGTAAAGTTAAAAAAATGATCTGTTATAAATGAAGTCTAACCAGTGAAGTTAAGGATGGGCTTCTGACTCCCCTCTGATGCATCTGGACTCAATGCAGCCGAAAGACTGTAAGAACAAGACTAGTAACTAAAGGAACACTTCAATAGGTATTCAACATCAACACACTCTCAACATAATACACGAGAAGAAGCTTACAAGCGTACTTCAACAAACATTAGGGGACCTATTGACAAATGCCACTTAACCTGCTGTCCTTTCTGCATGTTTAACCTGTTCTCTCACCTAAACACTGCGATCTCTCCATAGTTATTACCCGCTGCAAGGAAACGACCACAGGGAGAGAAACTCTGCGAGAACACGGACATATGCAGGAGCTGGAGACAGATAAATATGTCACGAACACTGTTGACAATATCTTATAAATGTATTGCTGCACAAATGTATTTGTCGGCATTTAACAAATGTATGTGAAAACGGGTAAGAATCAATGCAAGTTATTACGCTTTAGGCTGAAAGATTTGTGCTCGATTCCTATTCAATAATAAGATCCTGATCGTATCACTTACCTCAACTGGACCCATCTTCTGAGAGTTAACTAAATTCTTAATGAGAAAATCTTCGTTTAATTGTCTATACAAAGCCTTTTCGTGTTACTTGCGCTGCTTGTTCAAAGAGCGTCGCGTAAATATGACGTAATATACAACCTCCACAGACTGCCCAGCTTCAAGTTACCGTGGGAACTAGTTTCCGCCAAAATACGCGTTACTAATGTAAAACTATATTTTATATATATAGTTTTATTAAACAGTATAACAATAATAATATTTAAGAATCTATTGATGGCAGATAGTAGCGGTTGATTTTGTATTGAAAAATGTATTGTAATGTACAAATGTATTGTAGCAACAATTTACTATAGTATTTTGGGAGCAACACTACCCTAGCACATTTCTGTAAGAGAGGAAGTCTCAAGTTATAAAGCTTAATTTTTCATGTTAATAGGCTTTCTCCAATACCTGTTTTATGTATCTGAACTACAGACTATAAACAAATATAATAACTTTATTTTTTAATGCTTTGAGAAAATCAACCTACCAATTTTATGTTTTTTTGACCACTCATAATAGTTCCATCAAAGGTGTGGGACTGGGGCTTTTTGGAACAGGGCCACCTTTATCTCAAAAAGCATTCATTAAATTGCACACAGCTTTAAAGAATTTAGTGCTGTATATTTGGGATCAGCTTCTCATTCAGCACCACAAACTAAAACTTCAGACAAGATGATTCTACTGCCATTTTATTATACACAATTCTTTTTTCCAACAAATAAACAAAGCAACAGACTCTGTCCACATATGCAGGAACAGAATATTGTCCATTCTGATCACCAAATTACAGACGTTCATCTACATTCAGAATAATGTAGCAAACAGAAACCACTGAACATGTGTGATTTTGTGTGTATGTATACAAATAGCATCCAGCATCTGTTGGCACAGAGCAATAGTTGATGAGAGCTTCAGTGTCTCAGCTGGCCTCCTTAAACATTAATTACACCATAATAAAGGTAAAAATAAATCCTCCCTTTTGGGAAGAGTTACAAAGAACCAAGTTTCGATAGACCTTCCCCAACTAATGGTAAAAATATCACCATTACAACTAGTCACATTTCTAGTCTCATCCATGTGATACCGAGATGATCCGGTCCAGTGAGGGTCAGATAAGAGAGTCCAGAAAACAAAACAAAAAAAGAGAACAATTATTCACTCATTTCCTCCGTCGACTGTCTGGAGATCTGCTTCTTGACTTCCTGCTTGCACTGCTTATGGAAAACAGAGAGGAGATCAATATTAGTCATAAGAAAAATTATAGTACATGCTGAAATAGATGGATCTGTTCAGAACTGACCGTCGAGCGGGTGGAGAATGAGCAGGTCTTCGTTGCCTCGCTGGAGGGGAGTAACTAAGTGACCTAGAGTCTCTTAGCGAGTCTGCTGGCACTCTTTTGGGCTGTGGTGGACTGCATAGTTAAAACAATGATTGAGACAGTGGTTTAGAGTTGGGTAGCAAAATGGGATGTAAATTTATGTCTCTAATGTGACTTCTATTGATGATTTTGATTTTCTTTTTTCAATTAATAGTGCAGCCCTACTATAACAGTAGTTTAAAACATTGCCTAAACAAGATTGTTGGATCATCCACAAACGGAGAAAGTAAATAGGGTCAATTTTGATTCCATGTTGACTTGATGCAGTGGAAAATCTATTATTCCGCTAGTAGAGGTGGAATAAATTAATAAATCATAAATTCTACCTTTTCTTTCCTTCTTGCTCACTTTCTGATGAGGATGATGACGAAGAAGCTCTGCTTTTCGCCGTCTTGCCAGCATCTCTAGTTGTACTTGCTTTAACATCCCTGGAAAAACAAACATTAAAATGAAGTACCATCTATTAAACTGAGCTACATAAATGCTAAATGACTTGGCACCTACCCTTTTCCTTTCTCTGTTTCACTGTCTGAGCTGTCTGATGATGAGGATGATGATGATGAGGATGAAGATGAGGACGATGATGAAGATGACGATGAGGAAGATGAAGAACTGGAGCTGCTTCTCTGCCGCTTCTGTTGTTGGCCAGAGCTCTCCTTCTCTGGTTTCCCGTTCACTGAGTTCTTTCCTTTCATTGGCAGCTCGTGGTGCTGCTCATGGACAGATGATGGGGACTGGCCTTTTAATCGGTCACCTGGTGGATCCCTGCTTTGTGATTGGTTGGTCGTTGGTGATCTAGAATGGGCAGCAAGTTCACGGGAGTGAGAGCGATGGTTAGAAGGGAGACGAGTCTCACGAGGAGGGGAGGGAGACGGAAGTTTAGAGATCTTTTCTGGTTGCTTATTTCTTGTCGGTTCATCAATTTTCTTTTTATCTGCATCTGTTGACTTTACCCCCTTCATCTGTCTTTGAGGAGAGGGTGAGGATGAAGAGGTCGAACTGGAGGAAGAGGATGAAGATGACGAGCGGTGTGGAGGAGTGGGATCTTTGGGTGGTGCCCTCCTCCTTTGTTCTTGCTCTCGTTGTCTCTCTCTCTCCTGTTCACGCTGCCTCTCTCGCTCTCGATTTCTCCTCTCCTGCTCTCTCTCCCTTTCTCTTTCTCTTGACAGAGAGCGACTATTTCTGCGCCTACGTACTGGAGAGGGTGAACGGCGAAACCTAGGTGTAGAGAGAGAGAAATGTTGTAATAACCGCACTAACAAGACATTTTTGTTATTATAAACTTAATTTAAAACTCTGCTAAATTACAGTGTATAGTTCTCAAAGTAAAGGGACACCTGGCTAAATCACTGGCCACACAGACAAAACCAACAAAATAAATGAATACTTTGTGAAAGTAAGGACATTTATAAATTGTTTCAAAATAATTTTATTTCAAGTAAATGCTCTTTTGAACTTGTATCATCTGTTTTCAACATAATAAAAAAAAAATTATTGAGCACCAAATCATATTAAAATGATTTCTGAAGGATTATGTCACACTGAAGACTGGAGTATATGATAATGAATAATTTTCCTCTATCAAAAACAATTGCACAGAACATACCTGTCTGAGTGTCACAATTACACTGAAATGCACGAGTTGGGGCACTAACTTGTCCTCAATAGTGTATTCATACGATTCTATAAATAGTAGTATGCAGCAGAATCACTGATGTCAATTTTTTTTTTAAAAATTAAAAGACATTCAAAAGGATAATTTTTTACCTTAGAGAGCTTTGTAAGTGTACCTTTCTGAAATCCAAAAGTGGAATAAAAGTAATGCACTATGGCCATGATTTCGTGATTAATACATTTATAAACTCAAAAATCAAGATATAGGAATTATTACTTTTACGTGAATTAATAAAAAGGTACATTTCTAATTTCAAAATCATTTGTTCTTTAGATATTCCTCTGTAAATGCAACAAGTATCCGCGGCAAGCAAAATGACCATTGAAAATAGGTAAAATTCAACTATTCGCAAATGGATCCCCATATCTCAGGATCTGAACCATATAGGGCCTTAAAATGAATATACCAAAATAAACATTTGTAAAGAACCAGGATTTTTAAGATAAATGCTTCTCGATTTACAGGCATGCAAACTTTTGGGGGGACTTTGAAAAAGTGCTTTTTCCACATTTTTGAAGCTACTGACTCCAAATAGCTTTTGTTGAAGTAATTAGTCTATGGATTCACTTTTTCCTCCAGCAATGTAAATGTTTAATGGGTGTGGTCAAAACAGACACGAGAAATTTGAATGGTGTGTAATCAGCTTAAGCACATCGTTTCGATGAGGATCATATCACATTTTATTTCATTCAAAGGGGTTCACATACATTTTCTTGCTCATACGTGCGTGTTAATTAAAAACAATTAAAATAGGAGATAATAAAAACTGTATGTAAAAGGATATTTAAAAACAGCTTTACCATGTGACACTGCAAGACACCCCTGTCACTTAACCCATTTCCACAGACTGCCAGCTGCGACTACTTTTAATGCTGAGTTTAGTTTTTCCAAACATGGTAATATGACTAACCTGTAGGGAGGACTTTGTCTTCGGGGACTCCTGGATCTGCTGCTCCTCATTCTCCTCTCCCTGGAACGTTCTCGTTCTCGGTCACTTGGTCTTGCTCTAAATCGGTCCCTCTCTCGTTCTCTGAGACGTTCTCGGCTGCGGTCCCGTCGGAAAGGGGATGAGTTTCGTGGAGGTGACAGTCTTCTCACTCCTCGCCTCGGACTGGGGGAACGTGAGCGTTGTGGGTCCTGGTACTGTCGTGGTGGAGTGCGTTTTGGTGAAAGCCGAGTTACTGTCTGTTTCACCTGTGACAAGTCATTTCTTCCTTTTCCCCTCAGAGACGTAGGCGACGCGTCTTTTTTTCGGTCACTCTGTCGATCTCTTCCTCTGCCAGGCGAGGGACGTGATGACTCTAGTTCCAGCTCTGACGGGGTATATCGCTCGCCTCCACGATCTCTGCTCTGAGATTTGGTTTCTTCTGAAGGCGTGTACCGGTTCCGGACTCTCTGGGGGGGTGAAGGAGGCGGGCTGGAACTCTCTGTGGGAGTGTACCTTTCTTTTCCACGGTCTTTGGTTCCTGTGGCAGGAGACGAGTAGCTGCCAGGTCTCCGGTCTCTCTCCACATCTCGTTGTCTCTTATCAACATTGTCCATTTTTCTCTGGGGCTCAGGAGGTGAGCTTGGTCTTTGTGTGGGAGGGTACACCTTCTTGCCTTCATCACTCTCTCCATCCCCTCCTCGGTTCTCCTTCTCACGGCGTGCAATAGCCTGAGCGATGACAGCGTTAGGAACCAATTTACTGGCTGTGCTGCTATCTTTTGAACTTTTCGGTTTCTTCTTTTCATCATCCGAGGATGATGACGATGAAGAGGAGGAGGAGGACGACGACGATGACGATGAGGAGCTGTCACTATCGCTCTCGCTGCTACTACTGCCGCTGCTGCTGCTACTACTACTACTACTTGCAGCTTTGTCTTTCTTCGCAGGCTTTTCCTTTTGAGTCCGTTTCTCCTCCTTTTGGTCTTGAGGACTCTTTTCCGGCCTCTTTTCCTCTTCATTTTTCCTGTCTTTCTTGCCCACCTCTTGCTCTGGCTCACTTCCTCTGACACCTCGTCTGTCCTCAGGCTGACAGCTAAAGGAGGACTTTCTGTCTGATCGGGACACCTCTTGGCTTCTGGTGCGGTTTCTCTCCTTTTCTCTGTCGCTCTCTCTGGCTTTTCTCAAAGCCTCTTCCTTCATCTCCTCTCGTTTTCTGTCTTTTTCTCTCTGTTCTTCACGCTCCTTCTCCAGTTTACGATCTCGTTCTTTTTGCCCTCCATTGGTGTAAGGTGAACGTTTAGCAGGAGACATGGAGTCACTAGATCGGTTTCGGTCTCGCTCCTTCCCTTTATCACTCTCCCGTCCTTGGTCATCCTTTCTACTAGACAGGATGTTTTCTCTATCGCTATTCCTCTGTCTGTCTCTCGCTCTGTCCCCACGGCTCTCCATTTCCCTGTCCCTCAGGGAAGCTTCTTTCTCTCCGCTGTGTCCTCTTCTCGTTCTGTCTTTACGTGGAGGGGACGGGGATGAGGATGAGTCATTTTTTCTTTGACCTTTGTTCTTTCTCCCATTGTCCACTTGGTTCTTGTCTCTTTGCAGCTTAGGAGTCGGAGAACAAGACGAAGAGTCACGCCTTTTCCGCTGAGAGGGTTTCTGTCTCTCTTCGCTCCGTTGTCTTCTGTCTTGCTGCTGGTTACGTGGTGGAGATGGTGAAGAGGAGTTGTGTCTTGTCTGCGGGGGTTTCTCCTTCTCTTCACTCCGTGGTCGTCTGTCCCGCCTCTGCTTTGGTGGAGGAGATGGTGATGAAGAGTTGTGTTGTCGTCTCTGAGGTTTTTCTTGCACTTGTTCTCTCTCACGTTCTCGGCCGTTGTCTCTTCTGTTGTGCTCTGGCGTTCTTGAGCGTCTTGGTGATCTCTAAAAGTGGAGAAGACAGAACCAAATATTTTTAAAAATCAACTAGTTAGGGGTTTGCCTGAATAACTGCTTGACTAATCATGCTCAAGGAAGGCCTGCATAATTAGATCAGTCATCAAACATTTGCATGACAGGTTCTTGTGTTAAATGCGGGGGTCTCTAGATGCATTTTTTAAATATTTAACTATTTTTAACTTGATAAACTATATTAAAACAATGCTTGTGGCGAAGCGCTCAAAAAACAATGGCCGAAGACACCATCCGAATGGGTTTGGCTGTAATTTAACGTGGACATTGTGTGTAATAAAATGTATACTATAAATGTATACTAAAAATGAATGCTTATTTAATACATTACACACACACACAATAAAAAAATAACAAATAATATAAATAAGTTTAAGGTAAAATAACAGGAAAGACTATATACATAAGAATTTAACTAGTCCAATTCACTAATCAAATAAAAAGGAATAAATCAGATTAAACAAATACAGTGTGAATATGATTCTGACTTCCAAAAGAACAAATGGATTACCTCTCTGACTTCCAACCTCTTTGGGCTTTCCTCAATACGGCCACGGCGCCTCCTGTCAGGGGATCTTCCTTTCCTCCCCTCATCTGGACGAGAATCTGATTTATTCTGCTGCTTCCCTCTTTGAGGGGATGGGCTGAAAAGAAAAAGCATGCATATAAATTTACATGAACTTGAATTTTCATCAATAACTTTTTGATAAACTAGACCATTTCAAACGCTGAGCAAGCATTCATACATTTTCCATATAATTTAAAACTACTGGTGGGAAAAAAATTATTTAATGGGAGAAAAGGCTGGAAAAAGGTTTTGCAAATGCTACAAGAAAAAGATCAAGACACTTAGTACACACTTTAAAATAGTCTGGTCATGTAGTGCGCACATGGCCTTATTTTGTGTGTCATGTTACCTGTGAGCTGGGCTGGAGGATGCACTCTGCTGTTTTCGGCTCTTATTGGCAGGAGCCTCATTGTCACTCCTTTTTCTCTTTCTTTTGGATGTTTCTCTTTCATCTGATGAACTGCGGCAAGATAAATTATAACATTTAAATGTAAATAAAGAATGTGTAATCTGTTCAAAGATAACTTAAAACAGTAAGGAGAAAACCTACCTCTCAGTGTCACTCTTCACTGACTCCTCCCTAAAAGCAAAGACATTGTTATTTAAGCCATTAAAACAATAGAAAATCCATTTGCTCTCTGTGTTCAGAAGTAGCATGAGTGCTTGGAGTACGTCAAAAATAGAACGAGCACCAGTTTACTGTCAGGAATTTGTTTTGTAAAGCATCACTGATTATAACAAATTCTATTTGATTTTGTCGCTCACGTCGTAGCCACTGACACAATTTAACTTGAAGCATCTCAGTTGAAAGTGATCCTGATAATACATATTTTTTATTCCCACGTGCAGATATTCTGATCTGAATATTAAACCTTCTCCTGGATGGTTTATGAATAATGTGCAGAAAAGTAAGACTTGAGAACAAGTTACAAATGCAAAACATGATTCGCACATTCATACTGACTCAATTAAATACATTTAGGTGTATTCATTTTACCAAATTTCTTCTTTCCTAGAGGGCAATATAAGAATAATAATTAACAGCATATTGTTATGCAAGGAAACAAAATTAAAGGCATTAAATTAAACCTTTTCTTTTTCTTCCTCTTGTCCTTTTTCTTTTCTCGCAGAGGGGAAGGTGAGGGGCTCTCAGAGCTAAGAGTGAAAATTGATTCATTAATATATTATTGTCTTTAAAGTCATGTTAAGTATTCCAAATGCATCCTCCTTTCTTCGGTTTACCTCTCTCTGCCTTTGTTTTTCTTTTTCTTCTTCTTCCTGCTCTTTTTTCGCTCTGGAGATGAATCTGAATCATCAGACTTAATAATCCTGAAAGAAAAAGATGAGAAACAGACAGAACAGTAAGTACTCAGATAAGGTACAACACAAAGGCTTTGACTTCTGAAAGTTACAGAACGTCTTCAAAGTACATCAAGCTCTTTTATCTCAAAAGATAAAGTAAAAAGTGATTCCTCATGATAAGACCCCTCCATCTACTCACTGGTACTTCTGCTGCTGCTGTTTCTCTCTTTCCAGCCTCTCCTGCTCCCTCTTCTCCTTCTCTCGCTCCTTCCGGTCAGGATGAAAGGATGAGCCGTCGACGTAGTCAGAGCTGATACCGAAGGCTTCTCTCAGACGGTCATTTTTTTGCTGGTTAGCAGCTGCCAGAGCATGAGTCTCAGTCACACTGTTAAAAAGAGCAAAATGTGGATATATATATAAAAAAAATGTTTTTAATTTATTTATATTATATTATATTATATTTATATATATATAGTGCACAAAAGGCCCTCATAAAAATCTCAATGTCCGTTTGAATGGTCTGAAGTAATACTCACACTGGCTTCTCTGTTGGAGGAGGTGCAGGTTCTTCTCTTTCTTGCAGCATCAAACGAAAGGTGTTGACTTTCTCTTCAATCTCTTCGGCAGAGTACCTGTCACACATGAGGGACTGGTCAGGTCACTCTTAAAGTCCTCGTGAAATCAAAATTGATCATATTTACTTTGTTAGCGCAAATTGCTAGTTTTGTGGTGAACAATCCATCCGTGCAAGTCAATCCGCATTAAAAAATTATTTGGCTTCGTAATCTTTAATCAAAATCTGAAAATGCTCCTCCCCTCTACATTGGTAGGCCTTTTTTGATGACGTCTGTTTGACGGCTTGGGCTTCGACACCGACATGCCATCATTAAACACGCCCATCCAACTGACAGTCTGCTGCCCGCGAGCTAATAAACAGAGATGGCGAGGAGGTGCGTTTTCTGAATGAAACGCCTACGTTTCTATATCCAATCAGGTCACAGGGAGGAACAAACAAACCACGCCCTCTGTTCTGCTCATTTAGTATTCCGTTTCTCTCGGAAATACGTCAAATCACTGAAATAAAGTCGGTTGCAACTTCCGGTTCACTGGGACTTTAAGAACTCATTAAGAATGATCATAACACAAAACCATGTTTTTGAAAGAAGTCTTGTATGCTCACCAAGGATGCATTTATTTTATTTAAAAACAGGAATATTGTGAAATTTTACAATTGAAAACTATTGTCCATTTTAAAATATTTTTTAAAATGTAATTTATTCCTTTGATGGCAAAGCTGATTTCAGTCTTCAGTGTCAGACGATCCTTCAGAAATCATTCTAATACGCTGATGTGGTGTTTTGTACTGAAACTTTTACCACTTATATATATATATATATTTTTTTAAATGGAGCTGAGAGATAAGGTACAAAACTAGCATTTGTTGAGACTGGCATGTTGCTTGATTTAAATTTGATACTGAAAGCTCAGAAGCCACTGGGAGGAAATACGATGCGATATGACCAAAATCTTAAACTGTGATAAAGAAAGAGCAAAGAAAACAAACTCCAAAAGAACAAAGATACAAATGAAATAGACCTACCTGGAAGAAAAAAAAATCAAGCACTAGAATTACTAGATAAAAATGTATAAAGTAAACAAAATGTATAAAACAATGCATAGTCTTTAGCCTGGATGCCAGCCGAACTTAGCCCCGCCCACAACATTTTTACTCGGACAGTTCGGTCTGGACTTGATCCATAGAGAAGTAATTATGCCCGAACAGAAACTGTTCGGACCAATGAAATTGTCAGGGCGGGCTTTAGACGATGATGGACAGATGATAAACAGTAACGTAATCATCCACGTCATCAAAAGCCGCTTGGGTTGAGTTTGTTCTAATCCTAAACGGAGAACTTGTTCGTATATGCATTCACTTTTACAATTTCTCTCAGAAATGATGATCGTGTTGGTAAGTACTCTGTGTATCCTTAAATTATTTTTTTTACAACACCGGCAAAGATCGTACACTAATCTTGTTCTTCTAACGTTAGGCTACTTATTCCAGCGTGCGTGCAGACAGGGTTGCCAAGTTTTTACAACAAAACCCGCCCAATTGCTAACGTTCCTCAAAACTAGCCAAAAACAAGCCCAATAGCTTTCCAGGGGGGGTTCTCCGGGGAAAAAAAGGCATTTGGGGGGGGAAATATGTGTTATTTTGGCAGGGCTGGCAGCTAAAAATCGGATTCCTGGGTTTGTATATCACATAATTGGGGTCGCTTCAACCCGCGGACATGGCAACACAGTGCAGTTGAGTCTGTTGACATTTGACTACTAACGTTGTGCGTCGCTCTGATTGGTTGTAGGTCTATCCAATTGAGATCTTTCCTGGTTCGGTTGAAACACGCCCCATAATCACAGCCCAACGGAGCGGTCTCAGACTCATATTCTGACTAGAATTGAGTATGACGACGTCAGGCTACATAGTCTTTACTAAGTAAATTAAATATATATATCTATTCCAATTAAAGTTAAAAAAGTGATTCAGCCAAGAGCAGTGAGAGATTCTCTCTTTTTTGTTTTTTGATTAGCATATTAAATGACAGCAGGAATATTTGGATGCTGTCACTTTAAGACCGACTGCCTGGATCCAATATACTTGAGCGTTTTCTCTAAGCTGTTTTCGTTGACTTAAGACATAAATGACTGTTTACTTGCAAATACATGATCACTTTGACACATGGGTATGTGTATTTACCCGTTCAAGCCCAATTAGGCAGCAAAAGCCCCCAGTTCAGTTCACACACACTCTGAGAAAGTCTCTCAAACAGCGCTCGCATACACTAAAATTAGTTATCTTTCGCTGCTAATTGTACTTCAACCGTATTGCTTAAAAATGCATGCAAAAGATAAGCTTTCGTGACTGCGTAGCACAGCACCGGTTGACAAATTAATCGTGGTTAATCGTGTGTCCCGGTATACAGGTTAATCGTGTGTCCCGGTATATTTCATCTCATCTTACCCCTGCTCCTCCATCATGTCCTGCAGCTCGGCACATTTCACCTCCAGCTGTCTCTTCCTCTGGTGCTCTAGGATTTCAGCATTAGGTTGTCTGTTCAGCTGGCTCTCCAGTCTCTCTCTGTCTTTCTCATCCCGCTCTCCTCCGCGCTCATCCCTGTTCCTCTTCACGCGTACGCTGGAGAGATTCCGCTGAACGTAGCCGTTCGTGCCACTGCCTCGCGGCGTGGTCAGCCCGATACCATTATACATCTCTGCTCTGAGAGGTCTGAAAGAAAATAATAACTTGTCACTAAGCACTGAACTGAAAAAAAAAATTCTATATCGCATTTTTAGTTTTCAAATTACCTTGAATAAAAGCATTTGATACATGAATAATGTAAATAAATGAGTGCTGCTGGGAGACATTATGGCGCCTTCTGCATTTGTGGAAGACATTACACAAATAATACATATGATTCTAGTTTTTCCTTGACATACTTTTGCTAAAAATGATATAGGAAAACAGGTAAATGGTGAGCTTTAAACATGAAAATAAAAAAACATTATGATATTGTTTATTTTAGAAGTAACACAATTAAAGCATGCAAATAGTTAATAGAGAAGGAACTTAAGTTTTAATTTCTGTTTTCAAACTTAATACAATGCAACAAAAACATATTAAACAAATGAAAAAGGAACAAACTAAGCGGCTGACTTGAAATTGCATAAACGCAAGTCTTGAGTGGATTTATCTATTTAACCCTCAGAGATCCTAGCAGAACTGCAATGGTGGTGTGAAGCAATTAAATAACACCACAACAGTAGCTGACAATCGGAAATGTATCACAAAAAATTGCATATAAAACAGTTCGCTTAAGTCACACACCAGTCAGCTAATGCAATTCTTAACACTTTTGGACCTTCTAACGTGTTGACGTCTAACAATCTAGTCACAGGACACTTTGAACATACACTGATGAGACCATTTTACTAGGTTTTTTTCATTATTTTATATGAATACTTCCATTTCACGATTGTATTCTTACTGGTTACATTTTTTAAATACATTTGTATTTTAAATTACTCCCCAAAGCACATTTTGCCTAAACAAAAAGGTTTTTTTAAAACAAATAAGTGTTTTCTAAAAACGTACTTAATGTGTTTCAATTCTTGGGTCTCTGAGGGTTAATGTGCTGAGTCTCTAGAAAACCACATGAGTCCAGAAATAGCCAGATTTAGCACATTGTCAAAGACATGGCTGATGGGGCAAAAAAATCTGAATTACTTTCCAGATCATGAAACCTCACGAGTATGGAAAGTAAAGCATAAGACAACTCAAGTGTTATCATTTATAAATCATTCACAGAGACGTGTGTTCTAAACAACTGATCAAACATGTTGAAACGAGCTCAATTATGACAATGAATCACAATACGCCTACCAAGAGAGCATAAAAGTCGTGTTAAACGCTCCAAACATCCCATATTATGGCCAACGTGCTGTCTAGGTAGGCTGCTCGCTGTATTTTAATACCTAGACACTGTATCGCGCCCACAAGATGAAGAACAGTCTTAAAACAGCAGCAGGCCGAGGCCTTCTGTAGTAACCTTACTGCAAATACTTCCTTCACTCCACTGCCTCTGATTCTCTATCACTCTTAGTCTTTATGTAATACATACTAAATAACCCCAGTGTTTACTTGTATAACAGAATGAGGGTTGTTTTAGCACGCTAACTGTGTCTTTGGGCTAACAGGATCACTCTACAGTACAGCATGCTAACTGGTCATTAAGCTTCTGTTACGTGTGCGCTACATACCTCTGCGATCCCGCTCAGGGAGAGAACAAAAGTAGAACCGTTACAGACCAAAGATCGAACAAATGTGGCACTGCGAGCGAAAACCCAGCGATTCTAGATCAAATAATCTTAGTAAAATAAAAACGATGTGCGCAACGTTGGCTAGAACGAACAGGTAACGCTCATTTGGACGATATCGCGAGAAAACTCGGGGAATGACTGTGGACTACATTTCCCACAATGCTACGTACTCGCTGTCTTCTTTTTAATTTGCGGCAGACTAGACGCATCATTGGCATATTGCTGCCCTCCTCAGTTCATATAATATAATTAATAGATTATATCCTTATATATAATCCAGTCCGGTACCAAAAAATAAAAAAATTTGTTGTCTCATATCTTATTACAAAGTACTGATTTTAATGAATTACTTGAAATTCCAGCTTCCAACAGCTCTGAGCACATAACATTTCTTTCTGTTCAATGACAAGGACAATCCATTAATGCATGGCGCACAGTTTCTACTTCTCCACATGCATCTGCCATCTCGCTGTTTTCCAACCATTGCCAGCCCAGAATCTGTCTAGTTATAATCACACTCTTCTTCCTAAACCTATTTATTGAATGTTTCACTGTTGACTGAATAGAAAAAATATTTATTTCCATTATTTCCCTATTCCCATTCTCTTTTGCCATAAATCAATTAATTCTAGCTGAATAATTTACACTCAACCTTTCCATTCATTACTTCCAATTCTACTTCATTGTAATGTACAATGTACAGCTTTTCCCCCCATTTCATCAGCCTCTTCCTTCCCCTGAATTCTTATATGAACTGGTGTCCAAATAAACCCTACTGTGTTCGGCATTTTATTTATTCGATTTAATGTTACTATAGTATTTCTACTAGATCTGATCAGGCCTCTTCCTTCCCTTTATTGCCATTAGAGCTGCAGTTGAGTCTGAGCATATTGTTCTTTTTCCAGTACTATTTTCCTCCACCCACCCAAGGACCCAAACAATAGAAGCTCTGCAGTAATAACTGACACATTATCTGTCATTCGTTTCCATTATTTATATTTAATTGTGGAATGCTTATTTCTATTGTTGCTTTTCTATTAATTAAGTTAACTGACCCATTTGTATCATATACTCTGTCCACTTGCTTTTTAAATGATTGTTAACCATGATCACAGGGTCACCTTCAGCTTCCTTAATTTGATCTAGTATGTCAAGATCTACTCTAGGTTCTGACAGAAACCATGGTGGGACTGGTGGCCAGCACACTGCTGGTCCTCTTTAAATCTTTCGCTCCCATTCTGTTACGAATGCTGAGAGACGAAGCAGAGAGATGGAATCCACTTGCACACACACTTGCACATTTCCATAAATAAAACAGGAACATCCAGGAACTCAAGAACCATGACGCAAACAGGTTAACAACGACAGACAAAAGACAAGTGAACCACAAGCATATACACAGGCAGACAAGCTTAACAAGATAACAAGGGGTGTGGTAAATGGGAAACACAAGGGAAGACTAATCAAAATGAAAAACTACAAAGAACTGCAAAATAAAGCACAGGAAACACTTCAACGTAAAAGTCCAAGGACAGACACAGAGCACATGACACATTCCTTATGCCCTCATATTCATCAGTCTTTCTTTTACTTCCATTCTTTCACCTGAAATTCCCAATGTTCTTCCAATACATTTCTTGCAGGATTTATAAAATTACTACTTTGTAACTAGTCCAATAACAAAAAGGCCCCAATGTGGTTTCCTCCATTTCAATTAAAAGTGCATTAAGTGGTGTTGTTCTCATCGCCCCTCCACATATTCTTAATGCTTTCACTTGAACAACTTCTAATTTCTTTGAAATACTGCGTCGGAAATCAGACAATGACTTGCAAGGCAGCGTTTGTGCATGAAGGCACCTCACAAAACTAATTTCGGACAGACTTCTTAGGCAGTGAAACCGTTTAATGATCTAAAGCAAAATAGACAGAGCTTTGGTGAGAACTAAACAAATATTTAATTACTACATTAGTCGCTAGAAATGACATCAGAAGTAGAAAATGTTGGTAAAAAAAAAAACAGTACATTTACACACAAACTGACCAGCAAACGCAACTTTCGGACACCATCTTTTTTTTCAGCTCATAGAATGGAAAGCACAGGATTGTGGGATATCAAAGGCAGTGAAGGATACATCTATGCTGCCTTCAAAAATCGATCAGATGAAGGTGTCTCTGGAGACAGGAAGTGAGCTAACATTAGATTCTGACGTGCCTTGAAACGTGTCCTCTGAAGGCAGCATTTTCCAGGTTTCGGACGCAGCCATTGATAACTCCTTTTGTCTCATTACCTCCAGGGATAAAACCTTCTACACTCTTTCCACTCAAGTTTGTCACTTTACATGCTTTGTTTTGTTGCTCTGGTGTTTTACATATTTTCATTAGCATTACATTCGCTAAAGTTTTAGAATGACGGATTTCTCCAATTTCTTGTTTTATATAGTAATCTTTAATAGGCTAAACGATCCGAAACCCCAACTTCCATCTCTCACTTTAAAGATCACCTCATACTCTTCCACTCCTTGATAATTTCCCCTCTTCCTTTTAACTTGCCTGTCTATCACTATCTGCTGAATTTCCAACATCCTGGGTGATTTTCTTATCTCTTTTCCCCTTATTGCTTTTCCCCTTCTCCCATTCCCCCAAAGGGGGAAAATAACCATCTTCTGCTGCTTTTGCTTCTGCTGCTTCAAGGCTACATTTGTCAAAATACACTTTTTACAGTATTATATAATTGCAAATATAATTTAATATGTTAATAAATATAATTCATTCGTTTATGGCAAAGCTGAATTCTCAGCATCATTACTCCAGTGTTCAGTGTCACATGATCCTTCAGAAATCATTCTAATATGCTGATTAGCTGCTAAAGAAACACTTTCTTATTATTATCAATGTTAAAAACAGTTGTGCTGCTTTAATATTTTAAAATAATTTAAAACATTATAAAAGACATTAATGTCTTTAAAAACAATCCTACTGACTCCAAACATTTGAATAGTAGCCTAGTGTATTTTATGATCCCCAAAAATTGTATAGACATTAAAATAGTGGGAAAAATAATACAGCGTGCACCTGGTTTCACTTACTTTTGATGTAAATGAGTAAAAACACACAAAGTAAGCCTCACACATTATGAGATTTATTATTTAAGTATTGTTTTGTGGCTTTTAGTCCATAGTGTGTTAGCTTTGAGACATCTAGTGCTCTTCAAAACACTGACCATTTTGTAGGCCTACTGTAATATAATCTATATATAGTTTGTAAAAAGCAGTATGTCAAATGAGTAAGATATCCGAATACACAGTATTCAAGGAACAGTAGGCAAACAATACCAAGATTACACACTGCATTCGCTTAGATTCTCAAGTAAGGAACCATTAGACACTTTTCTATCCCAGATGCCGGCAGACAGTCATTCATTGATAGCTAAAATATTTTTTTTACAAACTAAATCCCAGTAAATACTACACACATAATATGGATATTATTAGTACAATGTAAGAACCAAAATACAAAATACGATAATTGAATATAAAACAGCTGACAAAGCACATATTCCAGCTGCTGCATTCTGGACACATCTACAGTCTCTGTCTCTTCTGGGAATCTCAGGTGTGTGAGTGGAAATGGTACCATCACATTTCATCCAGTCAGTAGCAATGGACTTTGGGAAAGCAGTTTCCTGCTCCAGGCCCCCTCTTTTTAAAATCCAGTAGTTTGAATCTTTAAAGAAATAAGTGTCTCCTGAGGGAAATGTGGATAAAATGGTTTGAGGTTGGTTTGGGAGAAGAAGAAAAAAAGACAAATGGAAATCATTATAAAGCTTTTATGACAAAAGACGCATCTTACCATCTAGAAATCCAATTATATCATCAGGGTAAGAAGGCATCCCCCAGATGGATGCTGGTTTAGGGTACCCTTCCTCCAGCTTCCTCTCTGTTCCTGCCTCATCAATCCTCCAGTACTCTCCACCACTGAACAGGTACGTCCTCCCATTGTGCGGCCACACAAATACTGCCTCCACTCTCTCTGGAACCCGTCCTGCAGAAGAGCGTAAGCCCCATTCTGAAAGTGGTCGTGGGTACCCAGGGAGCGACACTGTGTTTTTAAATACCCAGTACTGATTACCTGAGAAAGACCAGAATGAAAAAGACTCAAAATAAGGAATGAAGATGGTCCAACAGCCAGTAAAAATAAGATTTTTCACCCACTATTTCTATAATTATGTTGCATCTGTTTACAGTCAATTGCCCCTAATATAGTATGAAAATAATAAAACAAATGCCTGTACTCACTTGCATACATACGCATATTCTTTCATTCTTACCAATAAAGAATACAATATATCCATCTCTTCTCTCATATACCGCATCAACTCTAGCTGTTTCTGGAGGCAAACCGATCCAGAAGCTGTGGATCTGAGCTGGAGTCAAGGACAGTAATGAGCCTGAATTATGTACCCTCCAAAAGTGTGGACCTGAATAAAAGTGAATCGAGGGAGAGGATGAAACAGAAACAGTATTTTCTTTCACTTATAATTTTTATACTTTTCTACAAATTATTTGTCAGGATATGCTAAGGATACCCCAAAGAGAAGTTCCTCTGATACTTTTACACGGTCCACAATTTAAAAAAAATAAATGAATACTTAAAACAGCACTAAATTGATCAATAGTGACAGTAAAGACATTCATGATGTTATAAAAGTTTTCTATTTCAAATAAATGCTGTCCTTGTGATCTATTATTCACAGAATTCTGAAAAAAACTATCACAGTTTACACAAAAATATTAAGCAGCGCAACCATTTTCAACATTCATAATAATAAGAAATTATTTTTTTCTTGAGCAGCATCAACATATTAGAATGATTTCTGAAGGATCATATAAATCCAGCTGAAAATTCAATTTTGCCATCAGGAATAAGATACATTTGAACATATATTAAAATACAACCCCAAATCAGAAAAAGTTGGGACAGTATGGAAAACAACAAAAAAAGAAGAAGTGATTTCTAAATTTACTTTGACTTGTATTTCATTGCAGACAATATGAACACAAAATATTTCAGGTTTTGTCTTGTCAACTTCATTTCATTTGTAAATATGCATCCTTTCCTGTCATT
The DNA here is from genome assembly GCF_949357685.1 of Gobio gobio. Lineage (NCBI taxonomy): Eukaryota > Metazoa > Chordata > Actinopteri > Cypriniformes > Gobionidae > Gobio > Gobio gobio. The sequence continues at coordinate 52,921,574 of NC_137097.1, read as the reverse complement.
CAGACCTGCAACACATTTCAAAAAAAGTTGGGACAGGAGCAATTCAGGGCTAGTAATGAGGTAAAATGGTTAAATAATGATGTGATTTGAAACAGGTGATGTCAACAGGTGATTGTAATTATGATTTGGTACAAAAGCAGCATCCAAGAAAGGTCTAATCCTTTAGGAGCAAAGATGGGCCGAGGATCGCCAGTTTGCCTACAAATACGTGAGAAAATTATTGAAATGTTTAAAAACAATGTTCCTCAAAGAAAGATAGGAAGAGATTTGGATATTTCACATTCAACAGTGCATAACATAATTAAAAGATTCAAGGAATCTGGAGGAATTTCAGTGCGTAAAGGACAAGGGCGCAAGCCTAAGCTGAACAACCGTGATCTCCGATCCCTCAGGCGGCACTGCATCAAGAATCGTCATTCATCTATAAGCGATATCACCACATGGGCTCAGGACTACTTTGGCAAACCTTTGTCAAGTACCACAATACGTAGTTACATCCACAAATGCCAGTTAAAACTGTACTGTGCCAAAAGGAAGCCCTATGTTAACAGTGTCCAGAAGCGCTGTCGACTTCTCTGGGCTCGGAGGCATCTGGGATGGACCATCACACAGTGGAAACGTGTACTGTGGTCAGATGAATCAGTATTTTTTGGGAGGAATGGACGCCATGTGCTCCGGACCAAAGAAGAAAAGGATCATCCAGACTGTTACCAGCAACATGTCCAAAAGCCAGGGTCTGTCATGGTATGGGGTTGTGTCAGTGCCCTTGGCAAAGGTAACTTGCACTTCTGTGAAGGAACCATTAAAGGGTTAGTTCACCCAAAAATGAAAATTCTGTCATTAATTACTCACCCTCATGTCGTTCGACACCCGTAAGACCTCTGTTCATCTTCGGAACACAAATGAAGATATTTTTGTGGAAAGCTGATGGCTGAGAAAGGCTTCAGATAGGCCTCCATTGGCATTCAGTACATTTACACTCCCAGGACCCATAAAAGGCACTTAAAACGTTGTTACAAAGTCCATCTCACCACAGTGACTCTACAATCATTTTACGATGCGACGACAATAGTTTTTGTGCGCAAAAAAAAATCTAAATAACACCTTTATCCAACTTGTTATTGTCTTCCGTGTGTGCCTCCACGACGCATGCGCGAGAATATGACGCAGATCCGGCGTTCGGACACATGACCCAGAAGCGATTTGTTTACAAGCAGAGGAAGACGCGCGTGTCTAAGCTGTTGAATTCTACATTGATCGTGCTTTAGGTCTCGGCGTAGTTCTCAAAATGGGACTAAAGTGTGCATTTCATGGATTCCCGAACCCCGGCGCTACGTCATATTCTCGCGCATGCGTCGTGGAGGCACACACGGAAGACTAGAACAAGTTGGATAAACTTGGATAAACAAGTTGGATAAACTAAACACTTGGTGTCTTCAGTCCCTAAACGTCTTTTAAGTGTTGTGAAAAGGAATGGCAACATTACAAAGTGGTAAATGCTTTACTGTCCCAACTTTTTTTGAAATGTGTTGCAGGTCTGAATGACAGGAAAGGATGCATATTTACAAATGACATGAAGTTGACCAGACAAGACATTAAATATTTTGTGTTCATATTGTCTGTAAATTTAGAAATCACTTCTTTTTTTTTATTTGTGTTTTCCATACAGTCCCAACTTTTTCTGATTTGGGGTTGTAGAAAAAAGTTATTTTACACTGTAATAATATTTTTCAATATTACAGTTTTTATTGCATTTTCAATCAAATAAATGCAGCCTTGAGCTTAACAGTCTTCTTTCAAAAACATTACAAATCATACCGACCCCAGAGCTTTGAACGGTAGTATATTCAAACATCATACCTCTAAAAAAGAAAACCTCTGATCTGATATTAGCGATTGCATCATAACCTCCCTGACAGCGATCAGCAGAGGCCGGGGGGCTACAAAAAACAAAACAAAAAACATTAAGAAAAATATAACAACCATTGTCAAACCTGTTAGGATCACTGTGTTACTCACTGATAGGGAGGATGTGGAGGAGCAGGGGTCGAGAAATAGGGCAGGTGAGTTGTGGGTGCAGAAACAGATGGAGAAGGTTTCAAATCTGGTCTTTTTCCTGTATAGTACAAAGTCATGAGAAATTCATATCTGATTGATTGGTTGATTCTTTCTTAATTCACATATTAGGGAGTACCATAGAGTGCCTGTATTCTCAGTCTGTCATCAAGGGGTAAGGAGTAGCTGTGCATGTCTCCCACAGGACCATAGTAATAAGGCTTCATGATGGAATCATTGGAGGAGGAGTGAAACAGGCCTAGAGCATGACCAAACTCATGCACTGCAACTGTGAATAAATCTGTGTTGCTACTCCTATCTGTGGAAATAAACATAAAACTTTGAAGCACTTCTGACCCGCCTTCTTTACTTTTAATCTATCTATGAATAACGACATTGGATACATACATATATAAATATCATTTAATATACCTCCATAGCTCCAGCTCTCTCCATCATCAAAGTGTGTGTCACCTGCAATATCCTCCTTTCCTGGGAAGAATGCATGTGCCAGTGTGCCCCCCTTGCCATCAAAAGGATATCCATCCTCATGGTAGCCACTGGCAAAGGTGACTTTGATGTCTATCTGTGGTGATGGGTCATATGGAGAAGGGCGAATCCCATGGAAACGCAGATATGTGACATCACTCCATGCTCGGAGGGCATAGGTCAAAATGAGCCTTACCAGCCCTGGATGTAGAGTGGGAGACATAGAGGGAGAGGGAAAATCTTGCACGCTAGGGAAAAGAAGGGAGACGTAAGATTATTGGACGGGAATATTCTGGATAGGGTTACTTAAAAAAGGATACAATGTAAAAAGTATCCTGTTAAATTTATGGTAAAGAAACAGCAGCCATGCTGACTAGAAATACAGTGATAGTGGTTTTGATATATGTTATATATATAAGTGATATGTTAATACCAGTCTATTTGAACTACCAAAATCTACTTGTTCATTGATCATAATTGGCCTGTCGATAAAACATGGCCAAAACTCATATATCATACAGATATAAGAGTGAACATCATCAGGTAACACAAATTATACTAAAATAATGCAACAAATATTAACTAAAATGTTTCACAAAAACAAATGTAAATTTCTGAAAACGAAAATGAGAAGCGCAAAATGATTTCTATAAAATATGATCATATGTGATGTCTTGCACAAGGACTTGTCATTTCACTGCACCTTTCAGTAATTTGAAAATAGTATAGGCTCATTTATAACTTTTACTTGCAAAAACCATGTCATTTACAGTTTTTTTTCACTGGTAAGACGAAAAAAGTTGAAGTTGCATAACATTTTTTCCTTTATTCTTTTTAACAACTAACAAACATTATTATTTTTATTTTAAAATGTATAGAGTATATTGCTGGAGACTTAATGCTCACACCTCCAGGTGATGTCAGTCTTGTCCCAGCTCAACCTTGGCAGAGTGTATCCCCTCTTCCGCTTCCCTTTACCTCTTCTCTTTCCTTTCAACAGATCCTCAGAGCTGATGGTGTCCGGGATGGAGCAGCGAGGTCTGGCCATCATTTCTAAAGAGGCCTGATCTAAACTTCGACAAAAGTGGAATTATCAGTTAGACTGGGTAAACCCAGCCCGATCTGCCGGCGATTTGATTTCGCCCTACAGCTCAGGCTGGAAACCTGTACATATGTACATCCTGCTTCTGTTACAAATTTGCGGGGATCAATCACAAACCGGCTTATCTGCCTGGCGCGCTATTGGCAGTTTTAACACAATGACGGATAGAGAAGCGATGTATCATTGGTCTGATTGCTTGAAGGACTATCCAATTGCGTACAGAGTCATTTGAACTAGGCCCGTTGATCACGCCTCTTGTGCAGTACAAATACAGAGCAGACTCCCCAGACCAATGTTCAATCTTAAAAGATTGAGCTTGGTCTAGCAGACAAATCATCAGTGACAACTAGTGACAATCACGTGGCAAAGTGCGCTCTGATGGGTTCACTTATGCTTCCCTCTGGTCAAGGTAAACCTCAAGTGTTACAGTAAAAATAAGTGAATGCGAAGATCATCTGTCACCTATTTTGCCAGTCTCTTCAATACCAGCAAAACGCTGCATTTTACGGACAGCTTCCTCAATACCCTCCCTGGTTTGAAGTCGACCAATTAGAGATTCTGGAGATGGTAAATACCCATACCGAATCAACCAGTCCTGCACACACAAAATATTCACATACATTGTTGATTAATAAAAAAATAAATAAAATCAGCTCTGAAAGCATTTAAAAACATTCACAAACTTGACATTTACAAAGACTGTAGAGATTAAAAAAAATGTATCTACACAATTTATAATTTGTATCAGATTTTGTTATAATAACGTGTATATTGTTTAGTCAGCCTATACTTACTTTTTATAATTGATGTTGATTATATTTTATCAACCCTTAAATCAACCAGATCAACCATTTATTTAACTTGTTTTATTCTGTTTTGTTTGAAACCATTTTAATGTTGATTTTTTAATAAACATGGTAAAAATGTCTTTCCTTGAAACATTTCCCAAATCTATTAAAAAATAAATAAATTAATAAAAACATTAAAAACAAATCTGACACGTAGTTTTCTGGCATCTGATCAGCATTACATATGAGACACATTAAAATAATGTTTTATTTTATTTTAAATTAAGCATAAGAGCTTGTTTTAATCGAGATTTGAAATATTCTTACCACTCCTCGCGCGTACTGATCTGCCATCAACGCAGGTCGCGCGCTCACAACACTCAGAAGCGCGGCGCCGATTATTGTGAGAACTGCGGCCATGGTCATCAATGTGGCATCAACGGGTTGTTCGCACTCTCAAAACCGCCACATTAATTGTAAACGCAAAATTATTAACGAATAAATGCTCGAGCACAATCAAAACAGCTAAATGCTGTAATAGAACATAAAAATGACGGTTAAGTCCCTGAGAATATTGGATGTAGCCTATTCTTCATCCACACAGTCACAGTTTGTCCTCTGTTTCATATGATATCCCAAAAGGGTATTGTTTTGTAATATTCCTGTCTCTCTCTCTCTCTCTCTCTCTCTCTCTCTCTCTCTCTCTTTCTTCTCCTCAGTAGGAGCATCCGTCTAAATGTGTGACCCCATGAATGCATGTGTGACCCCTGATCAGGGTTTGCTGTCTAAATAGCCTCATGGAACTCGAAATAGGCCATGAAGAAGTGAAAAACATGTGTGAGGAGATGACAACAAAGACATATATTATAAAGCCAGCGTATTACAGTGATTTTGGAAGGATCATGTGATGCTGAATACTGGAGTAATGATGCTGAACAACATTCAGCTTTGCTATCACAAATATTTACAAAAAATATTTTTTTTAAAAAGTGGTATAAAAATGGTATCATTTCCGTAAATATGCTGGGGTGTAAGACCCCCTGGTAAGAGGAAAAGTACTGTGCATTGTGTTGTGATAAAAATAGACAGGATGTTTATGAGCTTTGGTGCAAGAGAATGAAGAAAGGGAAACATTAATTGCAATAAATAAATAAACCAGGCATGTTATGGATCCTCAAGATGTCCGTTCTCTTGATCATCATCGGGGCTTCCCTTTACCCTATATATTCTCACAGATTTGACAAAACATGGATTCACCAGCATGTTAAAGATTTGTTTATTACAGTGCAAGCAAAACAACATCTCCCCAGCACAAACATCAGTAAAATAACAAAGACATGCCTTTGCCTTTATGTGTAAAGTTTATGATTTATGAAACCAAATATACAGCGCTAATCTGTACATTATATTACCAGTCTTCTGCATTCATACTGCGATTCACATTGCCTTATTGTGAAGTGTTTAGCTGGTTCTCATTGAGCTCCAGCCCCTGGTTGAATGAGTACTCTGCCTTATGATGCATGATCAGTGTGTTTTTGGCAAAGTAGAAGCTGTCTGACCGCGTCTCAAACGGGTGGCTGATCATCTCCTCAACTGAAAAAAAAAAAAAAAACAGAACATAGTTGACACTGTACACTTACACAAGCACCATAAGGTCACATGGATATTTTTTCATGCAATAAGTGAAATGTGTTACTCACTGGTGTGTGGATCCAGGTCTGGCAAGCAGTAGATGTGTTCACAGGTGTTTCTGCTGTGTGGGATACAGAAACCGATCTCAAAGTCAAACGTCTTCAGTAGAAGATCCCTGAAGTAATGCCTCTCAATCAGCCGAAACTTGTTCACTGCCTTACAGCCCACTGTAAACTCAAGTCTGTTCAGAAGAGAGATAAATGGCTTTGCAAACAAATGAACTATTATAGCGGATTAAATATTAAGATAAGATCTCTTCTAAAGGCCCCAAAGCAATCATATTAAAAACAAGACATACGTGGCTCCAATCTCCTTGAGATTTAGAAAAGCTGGACTGAAATGATACTGGATAAAACGGCCTGCATCCAGCTCTATGACATCCTTTATTTCTGTGTAGAGGAAGGAGAAGAAGAAGGAGGAAAGGTTTTATTTGCATATTGCCTTTCCATAAGCTCAAGATTGCTTAACACGAGAATATATTGATTAAAGGAAACGAAACAAAGCAAACACACAACACCAAGTACAATGTATCGAAAATTCATTTCAAACAAGTACATTTTCAGCTGAGAATTGAAAGAGATATTATGAAGATAAGGGGGTAGTAAGTTTAATAGCTTGAGAAAACAAAATGATCTTCCACCTAAAGTAGATGGTCAAAATCTAGGAATGGACAAAAGGCCAATTTGAGACGATTTAAGAGACCCCAGTGTGCAGGTGAATTAAGTCAGAGAGGTAGAGAGGAACGAGACAATTTAAAGCCTTAAATGTTAGCAGGATCATCTTAAAATGAATGCAGGAAGCAACAGGAAGTGGAGTGAGCATTGCATCTGGTCAAGGTAAGCATTCTAACGGCAGCATTTTTTACATAACCTTCAAGTGTGTTTCTTTGGTAAACCAATAAACAAGGCATTGCACTAATCCAGACGTGAAGTAATTAATTAATGTACAAAGGTCTCTTCATCAGCCATCTATGTCAAAATACAGATTAATTCTTATGACTAGTATAGTGAAGCCAATCAGAATTATTTCAAACTATTCAAATGATATATAAACTATTAAAAATGTTTTTTGTCAACTGAAATAAACCTGAAATTAAATATAAATATTGGATACAAAGTTTAAATGAAAATGTATATAATAATATATAAATAATGCTAAAGTAACACTGATTTAGGAACGACAGAAACGGAGATAGGTATGGGTGAAATACAGGACATGTTTGACATGCTACTGCACATAATGTCCACTAGAGGGCAAATTACACATTTGACACCTCATTAGCATAAACACAGTTCAACCACAATCGGAGACATCATACTTGGCCAAGCCCAAGTTATGTGTCGTTTACAAAAACCACACAGCCCAGCAGAAAATAAGAAAATGCAATGTTGAAAACAAACTAACATACCTGTTGGACAGTGTCGTTTTAGGTCCAGAATGACTGATCCACCTTCCAGGTCTCTTATTTTGAAGCGCGAGAAGCTAATATTGTAGACATTGTCTGCTGGGGAGCACAGGTAATCTGCACATATATCCAACAATAGTAAAGAAAAGAAATCTATTGTGCAGTAAAACAAACAAAAACACAAAAAAGTTGCTTTTGTCCTCACCGTCTGTGTATCCTGGTAGCCTGAGGACATACTGAGGAGTTACAGGGTCACCTGGCTTCCAGTCCAGCAGCACCTCCTCTTCAGCTCCCGGTCCTTCTCCTGGAATAAGCCCATTCCAGTCCTCCACGTCCCTCAGATCCCCCCTGCCCTGCATTTCAGCCAATTCCTCCTCATCCTCTTCAGCTTCATCTTCCTCTTGTTCACTGTCCTCATCTTTCTCAGAGGACAGTTCCTGCTCCATTTCTTCTTCACTCTGTAGTTCTTTGACAACCTCGCTGTCCATCTACAAATCTAGGTACTAATTTTCCTCTAGTGTCTCTGTTTGGTTAACTAACACAGGTCCATCTGTTGTCAGGCACTCTCTGTGATTACCCTTAGCTCTTCTCTCATAAACTGTGTCTCAGTGACTCAAACAGATTAAGGCTCTCTCAAACAGCTAATCCAAGCCAATCCTCAATTAAACACGGACACAGCAACTATGACATCAATGAAAGGACAAAAAGGAATATGAGATGAACAGATAGAATTGGATGTAGATAGTGAGTGGAAATGGAGGAAGAGGACTGAAATGACAGAAAGAGTGTGATGAAAGTGAGAAGTTGATCTCACAGCTACCTACTGTCATGTGAAAAAGAATGTACACACTTTTGAATTCTATGGTTTATGTATCAGGACATTCACTTTATAGCAGGTCTTAAAATTAAAACCTCAGATGAACAGTCATGGTTTATTTAACAATAACAAAGCCAGAATGGAGAAGCCGCAATAACCTGAAATAATCGTTTTCTGTATGACTTTATGTCTCTGTATATCTCTCACAAGGTTGTGGCGGAATTTTGGCCCGCTATTCTTTACAATGTTGCTTTGAGATTTGTAGGCATTTTGTTTATGCAGCTCTCTTTTAAGGTCCCGCCACAGTATTTCATACAGGTTGAGGTATGGACTTAGACTGGGCCAGTGCAACAACTTGATTCTTTTCTTTTTCAGCCGTTTTGTTGTAGATTTGCTGGTGTGCTTGGGATCATTGTCCTGTTGCGGGGTCCAATTTTGGCCAAGCTTTAGCTGTCAGACAGGTCATGGTCGACTCCCTGTTTACACCTAAATTAAGATGCGTTTTGGTCGATCAGTTCACAAGTAGACGAGGGAGACATACCCGTTTACACCTGGTGTTTTAATCGGTCTCTTTTGTCCACTGTCAACCACTTCTGTCCTGATTTTTTCGAGGGGCGGGTAAATGTATTTTTCAGATATTTCGATCTAATGGATGAAATAAGATCACGTAATTCACATACTGTATGTACTGGAGAAAACGTGGGTCTCCAGCCAAAGTTTAAATCCCGCCTGGATAGCACACTTCCCATATTGTTTACGCGTCAGGTCAGTAGGCGGAGAGTGCAGGTGGTCTTTTTGGCTGTTCGAACGCATGAGCCTCTACACTATGAAAGCAATCTGGTCAAATATATTTTCAACTACCTCTGGAAGTGGTCGAAAGTGGACAAGCTTTAAATGTTTTATACCCGTATTTAGCGTCGTCAACTTGTATTCCAATCAACCAAAACGCATCTTAATACCAGGTGTAAATAGGCAGCAAAACAAGCCCAAATCATCACCCCTCTACCAGCGTGCTTCACAGTTAATAAACTGTGTTTAGTTTTCGCCAAACGTGGCGCTGTGCATTATGGCCAAACATCTCCACTTTGGTCTCGTCTGTCCAAAGGACATTATTCCAGAAGTCTTGTGGTTTGTTCAGATGCAAATTTGCAAACCTAAGCCGTGCTGCCATGTTCTTTTTGGAGAGAAGAGGCTTTCTCCTGGCAACCCTTCCAAACATGCCATACTTTTCCTGTTTTTTTCTTATTGTACTGTCATTAACTTTAACATTTAACATGCTAACTGAGGTATGTAGAGTTTGAGATGTAGCTCTTGTGTTTTTTGCAGTTTCTTTGAGCAATGCACACTCTGACCGTGGGGAAGATTGACAGCTGTCTTGAATGCTTTCCACTTACTGTAGAATGATGGACTTCAAATTGTTTGGAAATGGCCTTGTAACCCTTCCTATATTGAGGGCAGCAACAATTGCTTTTCTAAGATCATTGCTAATGTCTTTACTCTTTGGCATTGTTTTAACACACACCTGAAGGCTCCAGACCAGCAAACTGCCAAAAATTCTGCTTTTATAGAGATGATCACACTTGCTGATTATCAATTAATCAAAAGAATTTGATTAGCAGCGCCTGACTGCTACTTACTTTTAATTTTAAGACTTGCCAAGGACCAGATGATTATTATGTCCTGATATGTAAAACCATAGAATTCAGAAGGATGTCCTTTCTTTTTCACATGATTGTAGGGAGTGGCTCTCAACTGGTGGGTCGTGACGTAATTTGTGATGTAATAAATAATGTATTGTAATAATACATTAATGTTAATTATAATTATAACAATAATTTGTAATGTATATAAATGTAATTTGCATTACATTTATTAAAAAATGACAGTTATCAAAGTCAATCGAATTATATTTCTTTCTTTTTTTTACTTTCTATTGTTAAAAGAATACTTTTCCACAAAAATATTAAATAGCAACATTGATAATGATAAGAAATGTTTCTTGAGCAGCAAATCATCATATTAGAATGATTTCCGAAGGATCATACGTGAGACTGAAGACTAGAATAATGATGCTGAAAATGTAAATATTAAAACAGTTGTAAGACCACTGAATTCGTTCCAATGACGGTAACGATAGCGATTTGAAGGTCGCTGCGCATTCAGTGTTTTCAGCTGGGTAGAGTGGATTGAATTCTAATATTCTTTATCTGACTCCATTTATCATAATCTCAAATTTAGGTTAAAATACCAATTGGGTGTTTGGTCATTTATATTTAATAGTTAATCACACATTCAATCATTCAGTTTAACCTTTTGTTGCAATTATACCGTTCCGTACTAGAGATAGTTAATAATTACGGAGTAATTCAGAATAGATCAAAAATGTAACAATTTATTAACAGTCAGGTAAATGTATAATGCCAATTACATAATCAATTCAAATATATTCTATACATAATATCAAATACTCTGTAGCAAAGAATAAAATATTGATACCTGACTTCTGAATATTACATAACGTAATGGGCTCACTTCATTACAGTGTCCAGCTCCGATCTTTCTGCTACATTGCTTTAAGTAGTACTCAGACCAGACAGCAACCTCTTTCAAATGATAACGCATGATAACAATGGGAATTTAAATTGAATCGCTCTCTCATTTGCCTGGATTGAAAGAAGAGACCAAATGGCTCCAAAAGCCACACCCTTCATAATATGCAAAATATCTCTAAGCTCTAAAAACTCTTATTATCTTCTTGTATATTTCTGTGGTGATGAGATTTTTGTACCAGTCACACTGAGACATTTCAAACGATATCAAACACATATAATACTGTATAGTGGGAACTGATATTTAAATCAAATAGATTTTGGGTATGTCTCTGGTGATCTGAGCATGAAGGGAAGTAGGATGGGGGGAGATTCAGGTGAAGGGAAAGACATGTAGATTAAGGCCATTCTCAGTTGATTCTCTCAGTGTGACGTTGTCTGCGAAAAGTGTCCTCTCAGAGAGTAATTGTCCTCCACCAGACATCTTGGCATTATGCAAGCTTTCACAGTCTTTCACACTTTCACAAAAAAAATATGGTAACGCTTTAGATTACGGCCCGGAAAGTACTGTGTAAGTAAAGAGAATTTACATCATATTTTTCGGTAATTATAGTGTAACTATAAAGTAAGTATGTGTAGGTATAAGGGAACAATATGTAATATTGGGGGAATAAAGGGGTAACTATCAGGAAAATTAACACATTTATACTGTAAGTATTTTTTTAATAAGGGGTAATTTTCCGTGAAGGACCGGCACAAATTTGTTCGGAGAAAACCTAAGACTATACCGCAGTCCCAGACGGAGTACTGAAGGAAAATGAAAATTGAGCGGAAGTACGTAGGAGGGCGGAGCCAAGCTATGTCTGTAATGGCTGTGCATCAAATTTAAATCTACAGTATTTTGGAACAACTTCATCGGTCACTTTGTACAGGCTAGTCAAAATAAGTAGATATCATCATGGAAAGGTAGAATAACATATCCTTGTACTTGGAAAACCATGAACAAATTTACACATAAAAGAAGAAGAAAATATGACCTTGACTACATTAAATATATACTGACTTGCAATAAACATAAAACATAGCTTGTGTCGATCACAATGTGTTTTAGTGTACATTACTGGCTACTAGATATCTGTTAATCAATATTGATGTACATTTTTGCTACTTTGTCAGAAAAAAAAAACATTCTGGGTTCCTACCACTGCACATTTTGTATGTCTCCCTCATTGGACACACCCAATTCAAGTCTTGCAGTTTCTACTAATGAGCTGTTGAGTTGAATCAGGTGTGCGTCCCCAGGAGAGGTTTGAGAAGCACTGGTCTACAGGACAAAACTCTAGTGACATCTATGTCATCTTGTGGTGAGTCGGCGTCCTATTTAGTGATGTGCAGTTGATCAATCCGAATGTAATATGAGTCAACAGGATGTGTTCACATATCTGCTCTTTTTTTCCCCCACAGCAGCACTGATGGAGGGAAGAGGTGGAGCCACTCAACCACATCCTGCTTCACCCCAACCTCTCACCTCATCCAACTGTTGGCATGGTGATCAAACTGTCATTTCCTCATGTCACTTCAAACTTCAGATCGGGGAGAGAAGTATCCCAGAAGGCACCACTGCACAAACGAAGAAATCACGGAGCGTCAGGAAGAGACAACGTGATGAGTTCTGAACATCAGGTACAGTTTATTTGTTTCGGTCAGTTGATTAAACCTAAATGAGAAGTAATACAGCTTGTTTTAGAGTTCTCGTTTGTTCTTAGCGAAGCAGAAATGTGCAATGTGGATTTTAAGCTGCTTCATGGCGTTGTGCGTTTGTTGTAGGCCTGGAGTGTTTATAGTCAGACAAGTCAAATAAAATCAAAAGAACAGTGTTATTTAGCAGTAATTCTCAGTATTAGCAACATTTCAAACATTACAAAGTTGACTTTGGATTTAGATTGCTGGGAAACACTTTTATTTTTTGCACTGACTCCAACATACTGATCCAACATCCAATAGAATTTGGTGTTTGTTGTTTGCTGAGGCACTATGTTGTCAAATGAATCAGTGATTACAAAATAAGTAAATTCATTAATAGTGTTATACAAATCTATGCTGGCTCTAACTGCATAATTTTTGTGTTAACACTTTAAAATGAGGTTCAATGTATTATTATACAACAATACATTATTGTGAACTAACAATACTTGTGTGTGTGTGTATGTATATATATATATATATATATATATATATATATATATATATATATATATATATATATATATATATATATATATATATATACACACACACTACTGTTGAAAAGTTTGGGGTCAGTACGATTTTATTTTTTGGAAGAAGTGAACACTTTTTCATCAACGATGCATTAAATTGATCAAAAGTGAAAGTAAAAGACATTTATAATTTTGCCAAAGATTTCTATTTCAAATAAATGCTGTTTTGTCAACTTTCTATTCATCAATGAATCCTGAAGAAAATACATTTCCACAAAAATAATAAGCAGCACTGTTTTCAACATTGATAATAAGAAATGTTTCTTGAGCAGCAAATCAGCATATCAGAATGATATTCATATTTGTTAACTACAAACATTTAAAAAAAATGTTGAACTTTATGTAAGTGAATTCATTTTATTTTCAAGTGTTTTCCCGTCATGTCACGTTGTCTGTACTCATGTCGTCTCTTGATCTTTTACAGAAGTCACAATGGAGATGACTTTATTGTCCATCACAGTGTGCTTCACTCACTTCCTCATCGCCTCGGCTCTTTATTTCAACACACTGCCAACAAACACCATGAGTGCCTACTCTGAAACCACACAAATAACTCCAGCAACAACAAAAACAAACCAAGAACCCAAGAGGCTAATAAATGCAACCTCCTTCTCACCTCTGACCACAACAACAAAGGACAGGACAACACATTTGCCCAGTGAAGTGCATACACAGCCAAAGACCACCCCAAATGTGACTCCCACACAGGAAACAACCTCCCTGCCTCAATACACCAGCAGTACTCCATCTCAGAATGGCATGATGGATGATAGCATAGGCGTTAGCAATGCTAGTAATGTTGCTATGAGCCAATCACATACAAGTCATACAACAGTTTCCACTAACTTTCCAAGACTGTCGCCACAAAATAATGAAACAGGAACAATGTCAAGTGCGAGTTACACTGATGATGGACGAACAGTTCAGACTGCAAACACTTTATCAGAACTGCTTAGTGTCTCGACTGTTCCCTGGAAAGACTGGAAAGAGAAAGAAGATAATAGAACAAAAGCAGATGAAGGAAATGATGAAACGAACTCCACCCAGGCCACATTTGCTAATACGAACGAGGAGTCGAGAGGAACACAGAGCACTGAGGGAAGTTACAGCTTCACTAGTGAACACAGAGAGGAACCTTACGACACAACAGCGAATACAATCGGTGCCAGTTCTGCAACGGCAACAGCGAGAAACGATTGGTCAACTTCACAAAGTACAGGCATTCCCACGATCACAGAGGCTTACACAACAGCACAAGACCCAACAGTTACAGATGCACCTGAATATCACACCTCAACAGGTGGTGTAAATCCCTCAACCACACAGCAGAACAGATTCACAAACTCTACGGCACACACAGGAAGAGAAAACTTTACAGGAACAGCGAATACAATCGGTGCAAGTTCTGCAACGGCAACAGCGAGAAACGATTGGTCAACTTCACAAAGTACAGGCATTCCCACGATCACAGCGGCTTACACAACAGCACAAGACCCAACGGTTACAGATGCACCTGAATATCACACCTCAACAGATGGTGTAAATCACTCAACAACAACACAGCAGAACAGATTCACAAACTCCACGGCACACACAGGAAGAGAAAACATTACAGGAACAGACACACCCGGTGGTACCACCACATATAACGACAACTCTATCATAACCAATGTCCTAACCGATGCCACAACCAACAAAACAAACACAACTGACACAGAAAGCAAAGTATGGCCTACATGTTTGAACCCAAACCCAGAATCTCATCCTCGTCAATTCCCACTGGTCTGCTTTATCACAGTGTGGGCTTTAGCAATGACTGCTACCATATTCCTAGGAATAACCATCTTCCTGTGGGTGCGTCTGTCTGTCTTTAAAAAGAAGAAGCAGCGGAGGGAGAAGGGAGGCCAGACATGCGAGAAAGAGAGCCTTTGGGCCGACCCCAAAGCATCGGTGCAGGAGAGAGTGGAGTTCTGGTACGTCAGTGGATCCACGATGGAGGCCGACAAGAAGCAGAAAGACAGAAAGAGGCAGGAGAGGATGAAGAAAAGAGCACGGGAACAGGAGAATGAGGAGAATGGGCTGTGGATTCAGCCAAGAGTGACTGTGGATGATATAACAGATTTCTGGTACGCAAATGGGCGCATGAAGGACGAAAGGGTGCAGGACACGTAGTTATAAACATGGAAACAGTTTGGATAGATATACCTTCAGACTTCTGCCTAAAAACACAAGGGGATTTTGATGGAAATTTTATTTGAGCAAGTAAACAAGACATGTTACATTTGTGATCCAACATGGACCTTTAACTCTCTGAAAAACTTCTATTTTTGTCAGACAAACTCCATTATTAGGCTGAATAAATTAGGCCTATGTAATGTACAAAAGAACTGGCATTACATAAATTCAAGGGCAACTAAAAATATTACACAGCAAGAATAATCGTAAATATGAGTTTCCTACTCAGAAATTGGTCATGAACAGCCTTTTATTACTGGGAAATTTGGAGTTTCTGGCCCATAAACAAGGCGAACGTGAGAACTTATGACTGATAAGTTTTATTTGTATTTGTAAATTTATGTAAATACGCAATTTTTGATGCATATTGTATGTATTTTTACACAGTAAAAATAGCATTTATTTGACCGAAATTCTGGACTCGTCAACAAGCTGACTATCTATATGTAGTGAATACAATTGCGAGGGTAATGTTTATATGGTTGCCAACAAATGGGACGCTGCATTTTATTCAAAATCCATTGGATATTGATTAAATATCTTTTATACATTTAGGCTTTAACAAAATTTCCCCAAGAAATAGGCCAAAATTCCATCTAATTCTTACTGACAAAAAAAAAAAAGCACCTGAAAACGACAAAATTGTAATTACGACTTCAGATGTGGGAAGTAGGACATTTCACATGAAGGCAGCATTACAATGTCAAGATTGGTGGTGAGGGGCCAACTAACAGGCACTTGGAATAATTTGTGATTTTGGTCAAAACGTGGGGACATAATGATGACATAAATATTTGTTATTTAGAATGAATGGCTCTGTGTTGTTTTTTATTATATTTTGTAATTAAAGTTGTGTTTTCTTCTGTAAAGTTTCTTCTTTTTCAATGAGTAAAGCAACTTGTTTTGGTGTATAGAAGTGACTCCGTATAACCTTTTCAGTTTGTTAAAACTTATACATTCTTTGTTTGTCTAAATTGTGTTCTACATCACTATTTTGTAAGTCTTAATGCTCATATTAATTTAAAATGCAAGTTTATTGAACTTGAATCCACAAATAAAAAACATTATTTATAAAAAAACTGTATTATTTATAACATGTTATGTATGATGAAAGCAGAGACCTATTACTTTAATTGTTAAGTTAATACAACATTTGTTTCTGTAAGTTACTTAGAAAAGTCCAGAAGCTAAACAGTTAGATAAACAGAAAGATAAACAGTGCTTTTCCTTCATTGGAAAAGTGAAGGGACCACAAAAAAATTCAACCACAGTAATCTTTGCTACACTGTTGAAAAACTCCATTCCAGTATTGTATTCCAGTAAAATCCATTCCTTGACTAAAATAAATAAAAAAAATTATGAAAATACACAAAATTTAGGATACACAACTTATGGTAATGTGTTTTGTTTTGAGGCCCCCCTCAAAGTTTCAAGTTTCTGTTGTGCATGACTCGGTTATTTATAAAAGAGTGAGAGACTATGTCATGAAAATGTGTTAGAAAGAGGAAATGATAGTGATAAGTCTTGTTTTCTGCTAAAGTAAAACATCAACAGAAAGAAAAAAAACATTATTCCTCATTTTTAAAATCAATGTCAAGATATCATGTGTATGTATAAATGCCTAAATTAACATTTTCTAAGAGTTTCCCATTAGCAAATCCTGCATGTGTTCATTACTTAGATTGTGACATATGAGAAGACAGGACATACATCTCTCAAAATAGTCTAAGCAAATTTTACTAGGCACAACATTTCTCACTTTTCTAAGTTTGAAATACTCTCCACCCAACAAACATGTACTCGCGCACACACACGTATACACTCAAACACAAAACATGCTTGCACAGACACTTAACAGAAACGTTGTGCTGACAAACCAGAGTCAAAACCCACAAACGTGTTAACACACCCTGAGCTTCCCATTCGTGCCTGGCTTCTCTTTTTCTACTTCAGCCTCAGATAATAATTCACACTATAACCAAGCACATTTTTTTAAGATTTCAGTTGCAGCCTTTCTCGTCCAGATGTACTCGGTGATATGACATCTTCAGAGGGAGGAGAAATGAAAGAGGGCATGTAGAAGTAAGAGAGGAAGAGAAATGAACAGGATATAGGTGTGCACTGCATGAGTGAGTGTGTAGATTTTCACATGTGCAGTTTGGTCTAGGTGGTTGGAGCTTGCAGGGACTTAACTCAGAGGCATGAAGGTAAGTGGCAATCACAATTGTTCATAAAACGGGAGACAAATCGTAACCAGTTTGTGGTTGTGACGTTCTAAGATGCTTGAGGACAGGTAGACCACATAAAAAAGACGGAAAGAAAAACAAAAATCGCTAGAGAAACATTAATGTCATGGTGACATGGTGACTCAAATCGCATTCTAGTAAATATGGTGGATGCATATTAGCAACGCCAATGTCATGGGGCTCAATTACCAAAAAAGTCACTTTGGATAAAAGCATCTGCCAAATGAATTAAAGTACATTCAATTTAATTGTACCTTCTAGCAAAAATCAATAAATAAATTTGATAAAAGCATCATATTTGAACGATTTCTGAAGGATCATGTGACACTGAAGACTGGAGTAATGATAAAATTCAGCTTTGCATCACAGGAATAAATTACATTTTAAAATATATTCAAATAGAAAACAAAATATTTCACAATACTCCTGTTTTTAATGTATATCTGCAGCTTTAGTGCAAATGAGAGACTACTTTTGAAAACATTCAAACACCCCAAACTTTAGACCTTTTTAATATACATTTATATTTATTTTATAAATAAAGGTGTGATAATTTGTGACTAACTGTCTTTTTCTTCCGGTGTCTTTTTTACTGTGTCACATGTTTATTTAAAAGCTAGAATCGCCCGTGCTACACTGAAAGAGAGAAAGAGAAGAAAAAGGAAGAACAAGACTGTGTAAAACTTTCCGGCCCAGATTCACGCAAGATTAACTCAGCAGAACACCAAAGCGCACAGAGAACAAGAAAATGAATTTCTTCCGCCAGCTGCTTTACTTTAACATTTAGTCAGGCGTTGGAGGTTTCCTACAATTTCTATCACATTCGTGAGCCTCAATAGTGGATCTCCAAAGACATTATCAGCTCACCTGAGCAGTAGGATAAACATCATGAGGCTCGTTTTTAGCAATTTTCTGCTGTATCTTGCTCTCGGAGCCTGTTTCACGTTCACTGATGCACAAGAGTCAACAGAGACAGATGCACATATCTCCACCACAGTATCAAATCACATCACTGTGGGGGAAATGTTAAGTTCTGAAAGCACCATTGCTGGACTTGTAAATACAGCCACTGAACTACAGACAAAACCAGATCTGTATCATACAGAAAACACATCTGTTCATCAAATGAGCACCATGCTTGAAGGACCAACAACTGTGAATCCTGTGCCACTCAATACTGAGATTGAAGAAATAACAGAAGAATCAACAACTGCTCCTGAAATAACAACACCTGATCAAACGGAGCAGACTACAATGGTCACCACTAATGTGCCTGCTAATGTGGAAACAGCAGTAGCTGAACAAATAACTTCAGACGCCCCAAGCACACCTCAATATGAAACGACTGTTGGCTTTACTTCTTCTGAGTTGACCAGTCCTATAGAACATCCTACAGATGAAATCACCACAGCTGCCTCCGCCATGGCTACTGATTCAACAGAAGCCCTCAATCCCATATACATCACGTCTCAACCACCTGCAGACTGGACTGCGTCTCCGTCCGACCCTGTGGAGACCAGCACAGTAACCTCCACTGCAACTGTAATATTATATACACAGCTGACTGAAATAACTCCTGAAGGACACTCAGACTCAACGTTTGTTGACGAATCAGTCTCCACTTATGTTACCACCGATGGAAATATCGAGCAAAGTGTTTTTCCCATACAAACAAAATGGTTATTAATAATCATAGTGTGTGTGACCATAATCTGTGTGCTATGTATTGGCATGGTTCTGTTAGTCCAACGGAGAAAGAAAAAAGCCTCAGGGACATTTGACCCCATGCACGTGAATGGACAAAGCAAGTGGTCCAAGAAGAAAAAAGATGACGACGCATGGGCGGGGCCTGTGAATCTGGAGGCGGGGGCTGAATGTGACGGTGAAGAACAGGAAGGTCTTCTGCCTGTTGATGGGAAACAGGATGGAGATGATATGGTGCTCAGCACATTCGCCACCCTGGACGAAGGTGACATGTCTAATGGTGGAGTGGGTGGGGAAGGTACTAAAGAGGCTACGAAATGGGAGGAGCAGGAACCTCTGCCTTACATAGATGAGGATGTGGACGAAAACAAGGCAGGAAAAATACTGGGAGAGAACAAGACACAAAAAGAAGATGACAAAAGTGAAAATAAGGAGTTGAACGGAGGAGAAACGTTCTGTCTCACCACAGCCGTCTAAAAGACTTGTTCAACAAATGAACGTTAAGGATTTAATAAGAATGACCATCTTGATAACATCATGTGTAACAAACAAGGACTAAGTAATATAGATTTGTAAATATTATTTGAGCATCACAATGGATTATGAACAATGGCGTAATGTATAATGATTTAAAACTTTTACTTAAAGGTTCAGACAGTTCAGTCAGTTGTCAAGTGTAAATGTATGAAACACAGCTTGTACAGAAGCAAATCAAACCGCTTCTATTGGTCAACACGGCAAATTCACATGACAAACTGGACCCATTGCGAAACATGTATAGGAAAATCTTTCACCCTCATGCGAATTTGCAGATCACCTGGACTCCTATTGAAAGCCTGGATTTTGTCAGCAAAAACTCTGTGAACAATGGTTAATGTGACCTCACTTCAAGACAAAATAATGGCTGTGTTAATCAATAATCATCATTCATTCATCCATTTGAAACTAAAGATGCAAATAAACATCTATACATCTAAAAGATACTGTTGTACTATTTGAGTAGATGCATGATGTTAGATACAGAGCACTAATATACATTGATTAAGGCACACAATGTTGATGTTTAAAATAAACAGCTAACTTTTAAGATTTTTTTTTTTCACTGTTAGCAAATAGATTTATAGCATATCAATGAATGATGGCAAAATATGCAATCAAATGATCTAAAAAAAAAATTTTTTTGTTAAATACAAACACTACCCAATATTTTCTGTCCTGATTTTGTGCGAAATTGTGTGAAAAGTATTTAAACATGTTAATAATTTTCGCACCAGAAAAAAGTGTCTCTTTCAAAAAGGTCATAGTTCTGGACATTGACCGTGAACGTAAGAGACTTAAGGATGGATATGTGACTGTAAAACGTTAGTTTATGGATTAATTGTTAACCCCGGGTAAATTATGAGCAGTGTGAAACGTGACGCAAGATAACCCAGGATTCAGTTCACCCAAGGTTTAAAATAACCCAGGGTTAACTATTTCAAGTGTGAAAAGCCCTTGGGAGTAGCCTAGAAATAGATTTACAAATATAATCTCACTGAATCATAGAAAAATCAGAAGCCAGCAGCCCTTCCAATCTGGCAATGTATGAGTGTGCAAAACAGAAAATAGAGAAGTGTAGGAATGCCATCGGTCGCTATAGGAAGGGTGCAAAGGTTGGTTATCTTTGCCCACAAGTGTATGTATTTAAATCAAGAACAATAAGTTAAAATATATATGACTCTTTGGGATTTATTTTTTTTCTTTGTTTTTTAAACTTCCATGGGTATTTCTGACATAATTGCTCATAGTGTGATATCCATAACATGGAGACATTGTTTGCTATTGTTAAAAAAGCTCATTTACCAACTAAACATTCATATTCATCTAATGCACTGGGTAACATTTCAAATTCTCACAGTGATCAAAAAGAGGCCTCATATTCCACTGAATAAACTGATATGTGACCCTGGACCACAAAACTAATCATAAGTTGCACTGGTATATTTGTGGTAATGGCCAAAAATACATTGTATGGGTCAAAATGATCCATTTTTCTTTTATGCCAAAAATCATTAGGATATTAAGTAAAGATCCTGTTCCATGAAGATATTTTGTACATTTCCTACAGTAAATATATCAAATGTATTATTATTGGTAATATGCTCTGCTAAAGGACTTCATTTGGACAACTTTAAAGGTGATTTTCTCAATATTTAGATTTTTTTGCACCCCAGATTCCAGATTTTCAACAAACATACATTCATAACAAACCATACATAAATGGAAAGCTTATTTATTCAGCTTTCAGATGATGTATACATCTCAATTTCCAAAAATGGACCCTTTTGACTGTGGTCCAGGGTCACATATCACAAATGACCACCAGATGGAGCATTCTCAGCTCACCAGCAGGAACCGTCTCTTTTTGTCTCCTAACCAACTAATTTAGTTTCCAACGTGTGTGTATGTGTATGTGTATGTGTGTGTGTGTGTGTGTGTGTGTGTGTGTGTGTGTGTGTGTGTGTGTGTGTGTGTGTGTGTGTGTGTGTGTGTGTGTTTATGCACAAGTTATATATATATGCGTTATATTTTGAATGGTTGCTGTGATTTTGCCAAGTAAGACAAGAAGAATATTCCTGTATGCAAACATAGACCCTAACCCTAACCAAAAGCACCTAACCCTGGTTTTAAACCTAAACTTGACATAAACAGTGAACTTACCCCTCAAATCCAACTTGGTGAAATCGCATTTACAACATGGGATAATACATTGATGAATTCACCTACAAATGTTAATAACAAAAAAGTGTTTGAGAGTTCTACGAAGGGTTAGTGGTGTGTTTAATAGATAAAAGATCTAAAGACTAAACAAAAAGACACACAGAGGACTGCAAATCCTCAAATGTGTGTCTGCTGGCCACATCCATCAGGATTGTTTGGACAAAACCAAGAGAAAAGGGAGGGAGAAAGATTCAGGAGAGGAGGGTCTTGGAAAAGAATGGATTCTCTGGAGACCAGCAGGAGGAGGAGAGAGGGAAAGAGTCAGAGGGGAGGGCTGATAACTACATCTGGAAGTTATTTGGAACAAGAGAGGGAGGTAAATAGCTGAAAAGATAGAAAGACAAAGACAACCGGGAAATAGCAATTAAGGTTGAGGGAACAAACTAACAAGCAAACAAATATGTTGATGTTTTTTATGTTACCTTAAAAAAAGAAAACGTTGGTTTTTTTTTGTAATGCCATGAGTAATCCCAGCGAGAAATTATAAGAGTCTGAAGGAATTAAACAACGAAGAAAGAAAAGCTTTAAGAATTTTGTGTGCCTGGAAACTGCAAGTTCATCTCTTCACAGAAGCCTTTTTTTCACACTTATGAAGATTCATTAACACCGTGAAGAACTGGAGGAATCACGTCTGTGATGTGGATAATATCGGTCAATGAATAAATAACGCAAGATCTCATGAACTTCATCAGTACTAAACAACAAAAAGACAATACAGGAAACTTTGTATTCAACTCTTTCCTTTTTCTGTCTCCACCTAAATAAAGGTAAAGCAACTATACTGGATTCATGTTTAATGTAAATTTTGGAATACTAAATAGAGATTTGTGTACTGCGTATGAACCACTTGATCATTACTAAAGCAGAACAGAAAACCTTTTTACAAATTACAGATGTTGTTGTTGACAGTGAGTTTGTGCAAACCAGTGATTTAATAAGATAGATGAGAATTTGTGTTTTTCATTTAGGTCAGAAAAAATATTTCATGGACTGAATTGCAGGAGCAGAATTGATTTTTTTAAAAAAAGGTTGAATTTAAAAAGAAAAAAGAGGGGGTATGCTTCAAGCTAATTCCACTCTTTTCTAAGCATTTATAATCACAAGTAACTAAAGGTACGATTAGGTTTCTATGTGATCTCATATTTTAAGAACTCCATTTAAATTCCCACATACATATGGTGCCAATTTCCAGAACCATTACTGACATACCACTGAAATCAGATCATAAATCCATGTGCTGCCTAACTTGAGGGGGCTTAAATGTTTACATTTTGTCCCATAATATGCTCTGTGGTCACATGTGGACCACATTCAGTGGAACAAAAAGAGGCAAACAACCACCAACATAATTATGTTGCCTTCTACTGATATGAAGTGGCACATAACAAAGTCCACACTATTTGAGTTTAAAGTATAAGTGAGGCCCTACAGTAGGTACATGTTTCAGTCATGGAACATAATGGCTTTCTAGTTAATGCTATCAGCAGTACAACACAGGGGTGGTTTCTTCCTGCCTGGAAACAGCACTTCCTCTCCATGCAACAGTTCAGGAGAGAGTGTGAAAGTTTACACACTTTAAAAGCATCGTTATTTGCTGATTCTATTCCTGTCTTTCTTCTTTCATGCAGAATGTCTGTGTCACGAGGTTGCCTCTGCTGTGTGAAGTACCTCATGTTTATCTTCAACCTCATCTTTTGGGTTAGTTCTGTTTTAGGCTTCTTTCTGTCGGATATCAGTTTGGCAGATTGCGGATCTACTGCAAGCTATATTCAGTTGAACATCACCATATTCATCCAACCCGTCTACGATTCTTTCTGTCACTGAACACGAGCAAGAGTTGACGTTGTTGTTCTGATCTGAATGATATGATGGTATTCAGACAAACAAGATTTGCAAGTGTAACGATTATTGTTTTTATACATTAGATCAGTAAACAAACAAGAAGTTAATAACTTACACAAATATTTGGTCCATTATTGCTCCGCCATCGAAAGGAGTCCCAACAAAGACCAAAGGAACAGAATCAATTGTTATGAGTGTTTTGGATCGAATCATTGAACGAGGCATTGAATCATTTACTAGTGAATGGTGTCACTTGTCACCACCTAGTGGCGTAACGTTGTAAAAAGTGCAGAAACAGTCACCAGAGTCAATCATAAGACAAAACAACTGTAACAATGTGTGGAATACATGTATTGTTTTTCTGAAGAATATCGGAGCATACACTAACAAGATTTTTTCTAGCAACGAGGCTCGTGTTAATTTGAAAGTCTGGTAGTGTGCAGGCACGTGCGGGGAGGGGGGGGGGGGGGCTTTGGGTGCTCGAGCCCCTGCCCTTTTTCAAAATGAATCAAAAGTGCCCC
Source organism: Gobio gobio (assembly GCF_949357685.1). NCBI lineage: Eukaryota > Metazoa > Chordata > Actinopteri > Cypriniformes > Gobionidae > Gobio > Gobio gobio. The sequence goes on along the minus strand of NC_137097.1, from coordinate 52,897,090 downwards.
TCTCAGACAAATATCAATGATAATATCGTGGTCGATAAAACTAAATAAATGTGATTATTATAACATGACATTGATGACAATGTATACAATAGTAACGAACGGCTCAAAAGTCGGACAATTTCTGTTGAGGCGTTGCTATGGGTTGCGTGCGTTTTGATTGATTGCTGATTTTCCTCTGTTCGGAAGCGGCTCTCGAGCCAAATATGGTCCTTTCAGAGAGCGTGTGGCCTCGCGGGAAAAAAAGTAAACCAATATTTTTTTTTCATCCATAATCAGAGCTAATGAGTTGATTTAATTACAAATCTATATATTATATATTTTAAAGTATTACACAATTCACCAATGCACGTTTGTCATGTATATACACCAACCAATCGTGATCTGGCAAAGCAAGTTCAAATTCCATTGGGCATGTGAAGTGGATCGGTACTTTTCTGTTCTTATTCATAAATCGGTTGAAAATTACATGGACAGACGAACTAACGTTTCGGGCTTTCGGTACGGTGCGCGCGTGTACCGAACGGTTATGAATGCAATCTATAACAGTTAACAGTCGGCTTTAAAGCAAAGTTTAAAAGCGGAACACACTTCAATCCGAGTTCCCACATGAACATATTGAGTATTCAGTCCATTTTATCACGAAATTCAAACGATAAATGCCGTTTTAACGCTCTATTATGTGACGTGACAGATAGACGCGTATCAGTTCAACTTCAAGCGGCAGCGCGCGGCGCGCGAGTGAACGCGATCATCTCTTCCTAAAGAAATTAATATCTAAAGGTATGTTGAGGATACATTACAACTTATTGAAACGTATCATATGTTGTGTAATCGCTCCATCGGTGTTTCAACCGCGGAAAGACAATAAAACAGCTTGTAAACAAACAATGTCATGTAGAATCACATTTACCTCAGAAGTCATTCAGTGTCCACAGCTGTGAGTTCACCAGAGAGATTAACTCTTTCACTGAATACATGCACTATATTAGCCTATTTATTAATTATATTAGCCTATATATATTCATTATATTCCACTTAGCCTGTTAGTGATGTCTTGTTTATTTAATGTATGTTTAAATAAACCTGTCATGAAAATTACAGCCACTAAGTTAAATGATTATATTTCAACAACGAGTTGGAGAAAAAAAAAAATAATAATTAGATTTAGATATTAATGCAAAAACTGCCTTATGTGAAGCTTATGAGTGTTGATTTTTATATCTAAAAATAAATAGCAAATGAATTTAGGCTAATAGTTTGGGCTCTGTTGTTAATCTTTAATAGCAATATGTAAGGGCTCCCTATATAGTTTACAGCATTATCTTTAAGAAACTTTTAGTTATAACTGAATTCATTTAAGGACAGACACAATTTTTTTTTTCATTAAACCACTGTTGAATAAAAATTAATAAAAAGCAATTTTGTAAAACTGCTGTACCGAATCCGTACCGAACCGTGACTTCAAAACCGAGGTACGTACCGAATCGTCAGTTTTGTGTACCGTTACACCCCTAATATATATATATTTACATATTGCCCCTTTTTTAGATTTGAGCCCCTGCCTCTGAAGAACTCTCTGCACGGCCCTGGTATTGTGTGTGATCCTCAGTCGTTTAATGTATGGTGCCTAGTTTACAAGGTCGGCAAGTGTATGATGCCAAGTGTATTCCATCTGTAAATATGTACGAAACATGTAAGAATATACAGGTAGCCTACTTTCAATATTAATGTTATGTTAATGAAGGCCATGCAGGCCTACACCTGTTCCTTAGAATGACCTGCTTTAAACTGATGCACTTGTATGACCATGATGTATCGTTATTTATTCTTTACCTGCTTGTTTGTGCAGTTGGGAGGATGTGGTTTATTTGGTGTTGGGGTGTGGCTCGCCTTCACACAGTCAGAGTTTTCATCTCTACCGCTGTCCTTCCCTTCACTCTCCGCGGCCAACCTGCTGCTTGTTGCTGGGGGAGTCACCATGGTGACAGGGTTTCTCGGATGCCTTGGTGCTCTAAAAGAGCAGAAGTGTCTATTGATGACGGTAAGGTAATCCTAGATCCTTACTGACATCTGTAAAACAGATGTGGAAACTGCCCTCATGTGACATTGAAGACTGGAGTAATGGCTGCTGAAAATGTAGCATTGCCATCACACAGGATTAAAAGTGAGGGTAGGAATTTTTTAGAGAGGCTAGCAATGGCAAGTTAGCTTTGAAAGCATAACATCCCACTCCCCCTTCAGCGCATCTCCAAAACCACGAACGCACACAGCGGAGTCTGAGAGACAGCGTTAAATTACCTCATGTCTGAAAGCACATAACATTGCAATAATAATGAATGTAAACAACTTAGAGCATTTACTTGTACCACCTGACTGCTGCAGATACATTTCACCATTGATAGTGTTGAGACGCACTGATGACATGTGATGTCTGCGCGAGCAGGTGCGCGGAGGTATGGAAAAACCATACCGAATGCAATGATTGAACAAATTATTTTTAGTCCTCCAACTTCCACAGGAGATACATGTACATGTATTCATATTTATATAAATTCTATTATTGATTGCTATCAGGATGTGAAGAGAGTTTAAACCAGTAGTATAACAAAAAGTGTTTATAAAAAAAACTGCCTACCTTATCTTTAAATTAAATTTTAAAATATAAAAAAATTATTTTTTAAAATGTAATAATATTTTAGGCATGATGCATATAATGTATGTGGCCTTGATAATCATGACGTCATTTTTGCCGCGCGCACCTTTGTGGAAGCGATTTTTTCCGAAAACATTTAAAAAACAACAACTTTTGAACGTTCTTATATTTATGTCATATATAATGTACGTAATTAAATAATTTTAATTTCATGTCCATTTTTAAAATTTGGAATATAAATAAGTTCAAATATCATCCTCATCTCTGATGTTTCTCCTTATAGGGAAAAAAGGGAGACAATTGTTGGGGATAATAAACCTAGTGTCTTGAATTTTTAAGTTGAAATCTAAAAATTTGATTGATCAAATGAATTGACCAGAATGAGACTTTGTTGAGACTTTTCAAGATAAAAATAAGAGAAGCGGGGGAAGCAGAAGTCTCTAATTGCTCTTTTTTTAACCTCACTGATGTCTAAGAGAAACAATTGAGATATTAAAAATATTCCATTGGTGATGTTTCATCCTACGTGGGAATACTGTCAGAATACACCATGTCTGTTTTTTAAATATATTGTTGTCATTCTAATTATCTAATAGTTTGTACTTGTTTTTTGTTTAGTTTTTCGTGATCCTTTTGTTTCTAGTCCTGACAGAAGCGGCACTGATTTTGGTTTTGAGTCTGTTTCATGAAGAGGTAAGAGACTAACGTCTGAGCCTTGCAAATATTTCAGCCTTTCCTTCCAGGAAAACACTTTGCCTTCTACTTCCTGTTTATCCGCTTCTCTGTTTTGTCCATTTAGTTGGACAAAAAAGCTAAGGATGACCTAAGAGAGGGAATGAATGGCTATGAAACAAATAAAGCGCTGGCAAAATCCTGGGACAACATGCAGAGGATTGTGAGTTGGGTTTATAACAGTCACAAAAATGAAGACGGAGATTCTTCAACGTAAATCATGGATTCTGTTTCCTTCAGTTCAAGTGCTGTGGCGTGAGCAACCACACAGACTGGTACAATAAAACATCCAAGACCGATCCGGGCAAACTTCCCGACTCCTGCTGCAGGGATAATTTTGGAGAATGCCCTCACTGGGAAGAGGTCAGCTCATTTCTGGGGTTGTGGGGTCAGCTAAGTACCACACATTCCTAAATCCCACCAACGGTTAAAAGCATGTGGTAATTGCTACCACATGCTTTATGTAAAATGAAAACCACACCCTACATGCATCTGATGTTAATGCTCTTTGTTAAATAGCTCTTTGATAAAATACTGATTGGTCCACCTGCAGTCAAATATTTGCCCCCACAGGCAAATTCCTAGCTGTTTCATGCCTCTTGTATCACTCGCAGTTTCTTTCATCTCACACGTTTCACCATATTGTATCACTGTTTCCAAAAATATATATATTTACAAAACATTAAGCAGCAGAACTGTTTTCACCCTTGATCATAATCAGAAATGTTTCTTGAGCATCAAATCAGCATATTAGAATGATTTCTGTAAGTAATGATGCTGAGAATTCAGTTTTCTTTTCTTTTGAATTGTACTCAAAACTCTGTAAAATTACAACTTTACTGTATTGTTTTCTTACATACAGATATAGGCTATGTAAAATTACTAAAATAATGCCGATTATAATTCGCGAAAACACCACCAGATGGCGCAAAGGGACAGTTTTGACACCATTGTTCACACTGTAAAAAAAAAAAAGACAAAAACGGTCGACGACTGGCAGCCACAAAAGGTAAAATTAAAGTGAAATAACCTAAATTAAATAACTTTAACAGAAATGTTCATTAAACGTAAAGAAAAACACTTATTTTACAAGTATTTCCTGAATTATGATCAAACAGTGCATTTAAATATAGTTATTTTAAATTATAAAATATTTCACAATATTACAGTATGCAGCCTTGGTGAGCAAAACAAAATAATTTACTAACCTTAAACATCTGAATGGTAGTGTATATTTATAACAATTTAAATTTCTTTCCGTGTTTCAGTCAATTTGTTTACTTATTTGGTAGCCATGTAATAAGCAAGATGTACTACTTCCAGCCAGTCATTAACGCAAATTAAACCAAGGCCAGGATTACTGTGTCATGGTTTAATTTTGAGAAAATGACCAGCTGTTTTTCCTGTGTTTTAGCCGTGCTATGAGAAGGCCAAGGACTGGCTTCTGGCTAACATCACCTCGGTGCTTGGGTTTGGAGTTTGTATTGGCATCGTTCAGGTACTTTGAAACTCATGTATCTGGTGTAGTCTGATTGTTATACAAATTTAAGCTCTGCATACACTCGACTGCATTTTCTCCCTCCAGATTCTTGCTTTGGTGTTCTCCATGCTGATGTACTGCCAAATCCTACGAGCAGAGAAATACATGGACTGACCCTGCCTTCGCCCCATTCTTAATATGTAATGGACGTTTAAATGGACTTGCCTATTAGAGATACTGGACGTGATATGCATGTGCACATACAGTGCTGCACTTCGGATGAAGCTCAGATGAATATCAGATAAATTAATGTACCATATAAAAGGCCAAATAATTCACTTCTACTTAGATTAAATGAATATAAAGTGAATGTATACAGTAGCTGGAAAAAGTAAATCCTAGAATTATTGCACTCTTTGTTAAATACCCTTATAACTGCTTGCAATGAACATGCAATCAATATTTTTATTCCTATAAATGGAAATCAAATGTTTAAGAGTTGATGATTTGTTATCCTAAACCAACGGTCAGTACTATATTAACGTCTGTTAAGGTCATTACAAATAAAAAATATGCAATACAACAGTTTTGACTGGCATCATGTATTTTGGTATAAAATGCCACATAAAAAAAATTAAAAAACATCCAAAATACAAAAGAATAAATACATCAGTACAGCAAGTTTCTGATCAAGTAGTGTCAGTTCCCCAATTGGCTGGTTCTTCTCTTCTGCTTTGCCTCACAGAGGTCATGCAACATGATTCAGAGTTCATTATGAAAAAGTCTAAGGTCAATCACACTCAAAGACCTCATCCAATTGTGCAATTTTATCCTGTGGAAGAAAGAAAGAAAGAAAAAATAATTACTTGACAACTCTGCCCCCTTCTGGAAGAAAATAACACATGAATATCCCAGAGAGAGACTGAGGAAAAGTGAAATGTAGACAGGAAATATTGCTCACCCATCCTCCGTGGCTCCTCACCCATGGTGCAAAGCTCTCCATGTAGCGTTCAGCATAGCCCGTCAGGCGCTGAACTCCAGTTGCGGTGACGACTCGTCGCGACACATCCATGGTGATGGCGAGACGCCGCAATGTAGGGCTGACCGGCGCGGGAACAGGTGGTTCTTCACTCTGACTGGCGTACGTGTCAAGGAGTTTGGCAAAAGATGGGTAGGAGAGGCGTGTGAGGGTGGACCGCAGGAAGGGGTTGGTGTTTATCTACAACATTAAACAACAATTAGCAATGATAAACACAAGGCAGCAACTGAAAATATGACCATAAACAGTCAAAAACACAAGATAAAAACAATTATATTTATGCTATTAAATCTTTTCAATAAGGAACCAAAATCTGCTTTAAGAGCCAAGTTTACTCTATATCCTAGTATGATATATATAAAAAAAGATTAGGAAGAAAGGAAGAACCTTGTCGTTAATGGCATCCCCCTCTGAAGTCAATATCTGAACTAGCTGTTGAACCACAGCTTCTTTGTCATTTACTGTGAACAAAAAGAAGTGTAACCTAATATCCAAACAATGCAAGTGAAAAAAAAAAACACAGCCAGACAACAGCCTATTATAACAATATGATATTGTTAAGGCACTGAACATCCATTGCTGTAACGACAGCACACAGCAAGATATGACAACACATGGAAATGTATCTGTATCTCATTATGATAAAAATATGAATTTATCAGGTCATAAACAAGTTTCGCATCAGTTTATGGCTTGATATTTACCTTTGGGTGGACTTGGTACAGGCTCTGGTTTAACAGGGGATTTCTTTTTCACGCTGTGTTTCTGTGCGATTCTGTCCAAAGTTTCTGCCACATCATCATAAAACGCAGGAGGATGGGCTGAGAAAAAAAAAATATTACATTATATCACATGCAGAGTTCATATCGTTCTAAAGATTGGGGTCAGTAACAAATCAATACTTTTATTCAGCAAGAATGCATTTAATTGATTGATATAATGATAGAAAATGTCTATTTCAAATAAATGCTGTTCTTTCTGTTCACCAAGAATCCTGAAAAAAAAATTATCGTGGTTTCCACAAAAAAATAAGTTTTCAACATTGATAATAATAAATGTCTTGAGCAGCAAATCAGCATATTAGAATGATTATGTGACGCTGAAGACTGAAAATTTTACATTTTAAAATATATTACAATAGAAAAATAGAAATATTTCACAATATTACTGTATTTTGAACAAAAAAATCTTACCGACCCTATACTTTTGAAAGGTAGTGCATTTATAGGCATAAGACATTAGACAATCAAGAACACATTCCTGACAGTGCCTCCTGTGTCTCAACTTCTATATCCATAAAATAAAAGCTGTATATCTTGTACGTCTTAAACTTACATGGTGAAGCATGATGCCCCTCAAGTTGTGGAACATCTGAAGGATCTTTTAAAGGCAGCGTGGCCGGGCGCCGAAGACGAGGCTCTTCTTTTTTAAAAGATACTTTTTTGAGTATATCAGATATTTTCATTTTTTTCTTCTTTTTCTTATTTTTGTCCCCCGATTTTCTGTCACCTTCCTCTTCAGACGCAGAGGATGGAACGCATACCTCTTCCTAAAAGAAAATCTTCTCAATTAACAAGTTCTCAAGAGCAATATTAAATCACATAATGTTAAGAAAGAAGAAACTAAAAATAAATACATTTTGGCTCCTTGACTGGTCAGGAAATTCTTAATACTGAAACCAAAAAGGCTTTTAATTAGCTTTGCAGTCCATGACCCGGATGAAACAAGAGCAGGTTATATATAAATAGTGTTTGCCCGTTTCACACTGCATATATAGGCAATGCATTTTTATTTTGGTGCCCACAAGTAGAGGTGTTGCAGAAAAAGTAGAAGCCTATTTTTGCCATGCAGAAATTATTTTTAAAATGTAAAGCTTTTTGATTATTACAATCATTTGCAATGTAGATTTTTATGAAGCAACCTAAAATAACAGGTTAAATTACACACATTATTTGACAAAAAAAAGCAATGTTGTTTTGCGGCGTAAAAAAACAGGCCGTAGGGTTTTTTTTTTTACCTCTTTTTTCCTGGGTAAACTTTGTGTCCCATTTGTCAATTGTTTGTCGGACTGGCCCGGCTGACTCCGCTTCTCCAGGCTGTTGTTTGGAGTCGGGTCAGCGGTACCGTCTTTCTTAGCATGGCGGATTGTGGACGGACGAGTTCTCAGTCGTCTTTTTATGAAATTTTTAATTCCATGTTTCTTCTCTTCTGCGGCACTGATCTCCTCATCCAAAGAGTCCCATCCATTCGCATCTTTCCTTATCTTGTCTTTCGTAGAGGCACTAAGAAAAGTAAGCGAGACATGGAGAAACATGGGTCATTTTTTTCATTTCCAAAATGTTAAAGTAAATTTTCTTTTAATCACAATTCCATCTTGTAAATTGGAAAAAGGTGCAAAACTCACTCTTGAAGAAATCCAACCTTACGGATTAAAAAACGTGTGACGTTTCGGCTCTTCGTCAGACATTCTTAGCCTTGACAATGGCCGAAACGTCACACATTTTTTAATCAATAAAGTTGGATTTCTTGCACCGAGTGAGTGTTGCACCTTTTTTCCAATTTGCATGAATTTTTTTTTTTTTTGGTTGCGGTTCCTCTTTTTAACATTTTTTGTATCACAATTACATCAACAATTTCACAATTTGCATGTTTATATAATAAAGAATCCTGGAAAAACTGTCACAATAGCAAGGTAAGCACCAGCTTATATTTTCAAATAATTATTAATGATTGACAGAAGAAAAGAATGATTCATCTGTAATAAGATGGACTTTCTAATAAATCTATGCACTAGCTATTAGTTAGATTAGTTAGCTTCTCCTTAATCTTTTAGAATACCATAACGTTTGACTAGAACATATAGTATTTCTACCAAATCCTCTTGTAGGTAATACTTTCTTAATTTACAACACAAGCCATTTTTAAGTTACAGAGATAACATATCAGCCTTAGAAATCTAGATGCACCCTAGCAGCAGAAAATATAATTTGTAGCCAGGGCGTCTAGCAACTCTCTGTTGGCTTGCGAGCTGGAAAAATCAAACTCTAGTCAGGCCAATCACATCGTGTTTACAGTTGGTGGGCGGGCTTAACATAATGACGGCAGAGTTGCGGCAGTTCCGCGTGCTACTTGAAAACAAAGAAGCTGGCGAACAGCGGTCTTTCACATCGGCTATGGCCACGACTCTGGAAGACTTGGAGTTAAGCTTTTCTTTGAGAAAAGAACAAAGAACGGCACTGAAGTCATTCTTAAAAAAGGAAGATGTGTTCGGAGTTTTGCCTACCAGATACAGCGAAAGTTTAATCTATCAACTAGCTCTGCTTCACCTTCTTCCTTGCTCTGGTTGGTTGTAGCGCTATTCTATTACGTGCAGAGGGAATCTGAAAGACAACCGTTTATCCCGCCCCTCGGATTGAGCCATGAAAATGGTGTGTTCCAGGACCCAACATCTTGATGTGAGTCTGGCTTGTCAGGCTAATAATAATAATAATAATATGGTTTTTTTATAGCGTCTTTCAAGAACCCAAGGTCGCTTCACAATGTAGTACAAGAGTACAATCAATTGACAATCACAATAACAGCCAGCCTGCTCATTATTACAAATAAAAAAGCAGATGGAGACAACAAACAACTACAGATAATTAACATAAGAAGTTATAGAATCATCAAAAGAGAACATTAAATACAATAAGGAAGTCATAACATAAAATTAAAAGTGTGAGATCACTTGAAGGCAGAGAAGTTTACTGAGCATAGAGAAAAGATGAGTTTTAAGTTGAGACTTAAATGTCTGGAGAGTAGGTGCGGTACGAAGATTCGGGGACAGCTTATTCCATAGCTTAGGGCCAATAACACTAAAAGCCCTACCACCCACAGTAGACCGCTAGATCTGAGGGTCCGGGCAGGAACATATGGTTGCTCTAACTCAGCCAGGTATTGGGGAGTGGGGCCATGACTTGCTTTATAGACCAAAACCAGCAGTTTAAACTGGATACGACTGGCCACAGGAAGCCAGTGAAAATGGTTGAGGATGGGAGTGATATGTGCAGATTTTTTGATTTTTTTGCAGCTGAGTTTTGCACCATTTGAAGGCGATGTATAGCTTTGGTAGGTAAGCCGCTGTATCAGGCGTTACAGTAGTCCAATCTGGAGGTTATAAAAGCGTGAATAACAGTTTCAGCATCTCTGAAGTTAAGGGAGCGGCGGATACGAACAACATTTTGCAAGTGGAAAAAGCATGATTTAACAGTCTGGCCAATTTGTGCGTCAAGGCATAACGTGAAGTCAAGCAATACTCCCAGATTTCGCACAGTTTTTGAAGGCCTAATCTGGACACCATCATTATCAATGAAAATGTCATGTCGTGGTAAACTCTGTGATTTAGGGCCAATCAACAGGATTTCAGTTTTATTAGCATAAAGCTGTAAGAAGTTATCAATCATCCAGGTTTTAAGTTCCTGAAGGCAAGAGTTAACAGAAGCGGGTAGATAAGCCGAGTTGGGTTTAAGCGTGAAATAAATTTGAATATCATGAGCGTAACTATGAAAGTTAAGAACATGCCGTCTGATTATCTGACCTAGTGGCAACACATAAATGAGAAATAAAAGAGGACCAAGTACAGAACCTTGAGGTACACCATGAGAGATAGGAACAGTACCGGATCGATCTTTATCTATCCTAACAAATTGCTGTCTGTCTGATAGATATGAAGTTAACCACTGAAGAGCAGCACCAGTGATGCCCATTGCAGATAGTCGTGAAAGAAGCGTGGAGTGGCACACAATGTCAAATGCTGCACTGAGATCGAGAAGAACCAGGACACTGTGCGCACCAGAATCAGAAATCAGAAGAAGATCATTTAGCACTTTTAAAAGTGCTGTTTCTGTGCTGTGATTGGAACGAAAACCTGATTGCAGCAATTCAAATAGATTGTTTTGCTCTAGATGTGACTGCAGTTGTGCTACGACTACCTTCTCAAGTAATTTGGCAATGAATGGAAGGTTTGATATTGGTCTATAATTGTTCTGGATAGTATTATCAAGGCCGGACTTCTTTAGTACTGGAGTGACAGCTGCTACTTTTAGATCATGCGGAACATAACCAGTGGCAAGAGATCTATTTATAATATGCGTAATGGGTTGAATAAGTGAAGGCAGAAGGGTTTTTAGAAGGTATGTTGGAATAGGATCAAGAGTTCAGGTGGTAGAATTAGATTTGATAATCAGTTGTTCAACTACAGATGTATTTGTGAGTAAAAAAGTGTCGAGTGGACGACCTATCAGACATGGAGTTGAATAGGAAGAGGCTGTTGGAGAAAAAGTTTGATAAATGTTATAAATTTTTTGTTGAAAAAAAATACTGAAAACTTTCACATAGATCAATAGAGCCAGTAATAGCTACAGATGAGGGTTTAACCAGTTTGTTTATTTCCGAAAAAAGAGCTTTAGGTTTGCACTTGGCTTTTAATGACAGTTGAAAGATAGATAGAACGTGCAATGTTAAGTGCTTCTTTATATTCTACTACTGAATCTGATAAAGTCATGGAATGCACAAGAAGGGAAGATATTTTGTAAAGTCTTTCACAACGCCTACATTTTTTTTTTCAAAACTCTTAGTTCAGGGGTGAACCAAGGAGAGGAGTGAGTAGACGGTACAGTTCTAGTTATTAATGGAGCAAGATCATCCAAAACATTACAAATAGACTGTGACTGAGGGTCTGTCCTAATGATGTGTGATGTTTCACCAAAACACTTGATTTCACAACACGTTGTTGTGTGTTTGGATTTTCGACAGGAACTCGACAGGAATGCAGTAACATTGATTGCTCATTTAGCCCGGCTTCCAGAGATGAAATATGGATTTGTCTTTCATTTTATTTTATTTTACATTTCCTTTTACTGAAACCCTAAAGAATCAAGATGAATATGGTCTGTACTATTGTCTGTATCTCTCACTGAGAGAAAAGCACATGTCATCAATATGTTTTGGAAAACTTTCTCTGGTTGGGTCCAGATCTCACCAACTCCAACCTTGGAGAGACTGTATCTGTGTATGTGCGCAGTATTCGGTGTTACAGATCAGTATTAGATGTGGACTACGGGCATCCTAAGAGACGGGTGGACTTGCTGTTCTGGGCAAGCTGGCGCCTGCCAGCGTCAACAAGTGATATATAGACACGTGAATCTGATTAACTGACAATGTGTGGAAATTTACCAATACTGTCCATTTTCTCCAAGCCAATCAGAATCATTCAACTTGCAGTAATGACGTGGCTAGACCTTGAAAACAGTATAACTGTTCAGGAATTGTATGTACGATAGGCGGAGGCGGGTAGGCTGGTAGAGGGAGTGTGGCCTACGAACTCCTTGTGAGACTTGAAGCTGGCTTCTGCTGATGAAACTGCAAACTATTCTTCAATACATTTTTCTTTAATTAATTACACCCCTGACTCTTGGTCTTAATTTTTCACTACTGGTCCTGGGTCCTAAGCTGTTACCCCAACACAGGTTGCGGTAAGATATCGTAGTTTTGGTGTTTGGTTTTACAAGAGGGAGTGAGAAGTCGAAGACAATTAGAAATGCCCAAATAATGACCCCGAGCATGCACATTGTCAATACCAACAGTACAAAGTAAATCGAGAGTATGAGAGTGGGAATGAGTGAGAAAATCAATATGCTGGGATAGTTCAAAATAATCCAAAACAGACAAAGTCTTTTGCAGAAGTACAATCAGAATCAAAATGTATGTTAAAGTCGCCTAGCATCATGATTCTATCATGCTGGGCACAGGCAAGAGTGAGAAGTGGAGTCAATTCAGAGAGAAAGTTTTGTATTATATCTAGGGGGTCTATAAATCAACATAATCAGAAGTGGAGCAGGACCAGCAATTTTAAGTGATAGACATTCAAAACCGGAAACATCAAAAACATCAATTTTAGTCACTTTATAATTGTTCTTAAAGATCACAGCCAGACCACCACTAAGTCTAGGTTTTGTCAGGTAACTATATCCAGGAGCTTTTAAAAGGTTCAGTTCAATGAAATCATCAGGCGTTTGCCAGGTTTCAGTCAAGAATAGTAAATCCAGGTTTCTCTCAGTTGTAATGTCGTTCAGCTAATAACATATATGATTCTTGACTGACTTTGTTAAAAAATCTTTTCAGGTGCCAGTCAAATAAAAAAAAACTTAAAAAGGCATTAAAAGCATCACAGTCTAATAAAATAAGATGATATTTACAAAATTACGTTTACTTCACGTCATGACAGTGTTTAATTCTGCATGTGATTGAATGATTTGGGTCACCTGTATATGTTTGGGTCATTGTATTCTCCTCCTATCCGTCCAGGCCTCTCACCAGGTGGAATCGAGAGCGAGTGACGCAGGAAAGACTTCAGCACCATCCGCGTCTCCGCTTTAATCTCCAGGAGAGAGATAGACGGAGACGGGGACGCAGGCCTGACCACCACATCTGCCATCTCTGAGACAGAGAGAGAGAACTAAAACTATTTCAAATGTGAGAACACTTTCAGATTACACAATACAAACCACCGCTCCAGAATTCCAATGTACTGCTGACCAAATTTCCACAAGTAAAACTAAACCAGCGCCTCAAATCTCTATCGAGACAGGATTAATTGGAGGTCAGTGTACACTTTATATGTTTGGTCTTCTTCAGTGAAAAAAACGCGCATTCAAATAGAACCAATAATCCATCCCATCTAAAAGAGAAGTGCGTAGTACCTTAATTCATTGTGGATACTTGAAGGAAGTGAAAGTTTAACTAGTGACATACACAGATACAAAAACACAGAATAAGAGCTGGAAGTTCCAGTCCGTTCACCTCAGGCATTTTATCTATGTCATGTAGCCTTTCACAAACATCTCAAACATGACGACAAGCCCAGCACTACAACAGAAACAAAAAATTCATTGATTTTCTAATAATGCAGAATGTCAACTGTGTGTATAGGCTATATTGTGCCCTCCAAGTCGGGTTTCGATAATATCCACATAAATCTGTATAATTTTGATTGTAAATTCATTCAAGTAACTTGAAATGATCAATGAAGACCAGTTATAACATTTTTTTGGGGGGATGCATAATATGTGTGATGATGCATATATGTCACAGACAGATGTGACTTTGGCGACTTAGATGCCTGATTACTGGATTAAACTTGGCCCTTGGTGTGTGTATATATCATAAAACACCTTTATATAATATATTAATATTATAGTATTCAATATTTTTTTTTTCAACAAAAAAAGTTAACAAAAACATTTATTTTTTGGTATGCAAGCCTTTTGAACAACTGTATTTGTAAAGCATTATTATCATTCCTTTAGTTTCTCATTCGCATATGAGCAGTTCCTTATAACCTACTTTGCAGGTTATTACGACTCATCAGAGCTTGCAAATTCCACTGTAGATATGTTATTGTTATTTCTTCTGCAGGCCAGGGCAGTTTTACAACTCAAAACATTTGACATATGTTTTTGTTCCCTTCTTAGCCTACCTGTATGAGCCCAGCCCCTGTTCATTTTTTATGACGCGCTTATTATGAAAGGTACAAAATTAACTTTAATATACAAAACTACTATACTAATTTGGAATTTGTGTTAGGAATAACTATGAAATGTTATTGCGTGAAGATAGGAATTATTAAATATACTCATAACTGTGCTAATTGTAAAATCAGAGGTGATCTAAGGTCTGATAGTACATGCTTACCCAATATCATATAAATTCTAAGCAGCTTACACACGCAAGTGTGGATTTCACAGCAGAAGCGAGAAAACTCCCTCACCCAGCTTCTGCTATAGTGGCATGTTTTTTTTTACTAATTAAATTCATAGACTAGTTAAAAAGAGGAATTTTCTGCATTGCATAGCTGTCAGATTGATGACACATATTTGGCTTGAATGCCATTTTATACATTTATGAAAAATGAAGCATGTTTCCATAATTGCTAAATGCTAGTAAGTAATAAACCTAAAAAAAACAATGTCCTTTTATTCTATGCGTGCCTTTCTCAGACATAAATGTTGAAACATTTCTAGGTTTCTCTGTGTCATCAGGTGACTGTGGCTTCCCTGCTTTTGTTTTTACAACACTGAGCACATGTAGAGACACAACCCTTATGTTGCCAGTTACACACCAGTGTTCCTAAATATAAAATCATGTTAGTAACCATATCAGATCTTTAAAGGGATGTACGGATATGAAAATGCTGTCATAATTAACTCATCCTCAAGTTGTTCCAAACTTGTATACATTTCTCTGTTCTGCTGAACACAAAGGAAGATATTTTGAAGAAAGTTTTACTGAAAAAAAAAACAGGCCGCTTTGGAGCACCATTGACTTCCATAGTAGGAAAAAAAATACTATGGAAGTCAATGGTGCCCAAGAACTGTTCAGTTTCCCACGTTCTTCAAAATATCTTCATTTGTGGTCAACAGAACAAATAAACGAATATGGGTTTGAAACAACCTGACGGCGAGTACTAAAATAATAATGACATCATTTTCATTTTTGGGTGAACTATCCCTTTAAGCCCCAGATCTGCAACTTAACACTAAACCAAATCTGTAACTAACATGTTTTAAGATATGTCAGTGCAAGTTGCTTTTAGTTAAAACAGCTCAAACATGTATTTTAGTCTGGGACTAGTCTAAAGCCTTGTCTGTGAAACCGGGGAAAAGAGATTTTTAAGCTTCATTACATTGAATTCTGTCACACCAGATTCAAGATTTATTGATAGAGCTAACGTTACTTGGTACAATTCGTGATGCTCTTTTTAACGTAATGCTCTTTTTTAAAAAGCTACGCTATAGTTAATTATACATGAATTCGAGTAGTCAAAAAAGGACAACTGTCACCAGAAAATACCTGTCTTACAAAAGTTTAAGAGCACAACAACTCGTTCATACCTCTGGTAAATATGTCAGCACCTCAATGTCCCAGGGAATCAGCCGAGTCGCGACGCGTAAAAACAGAAAGCAACAAAGCGCATCGACAAAGTCTATATTATTAAAACACGGATACTAAAAACAAAACAGATAAGTTAGCTACATTTACGCGCTACTCAGCAGCGAACTGTGCTAAACTTCAGACGAGTTAAGAGCTGTGTCTGATGTTATTGGAGAGTTCAGAGGTAGGTCAGATCTCACACTGAATCAAATCAGGTCTGAAGCGGTCTTCATATAGATGTTATAGATACCACTCCATTGTCGAAACCTACTTCTGTTTACCGGTTTCACTACTACCGCGTCAAATCGTCCAACCTGCGGAATTACCGACTTACGTTGTGCGCACTGCGCATGTCACTGGACGAGTCAAATCGACGAGTCCATTTTCTCAATGGACAGAGGGTTCAATCTTCCAGTAGTGCCAGTAAGAAACTTTTTAGTGTATTAAACACACTGTTATGTGACCTAAATCATGTGTTTCATTGGCTATAATTGCCAGGAACACGACAAATGTTTTTACTCTTTATGTTTTGATATAGGATAGGCTTGCCATTTTAAAGTTTATTTCGTTTATAGTCTCCACATTTGTCTATCTTGTGGTGTTAAAGACAAATGTCTACTTTATAACTAAAATGGACACTAAAGTAAAATAAATTCAAAAAACAAAACAATTCAAGTGGAAAATTAAAATGAAATCAATTTACATGAAACAAATGCAAAATAAAACCACTCAGTTGTGTATTGTTCCAAACAGGGTTTATTTTCAGAAGAAGAAAAAAACATATAGGCCTATATCAGCCATTCAGAAAAGAGAGTTATCTGGTGACTGGTATTATGTTAATATTGATGTTGACGACGGGGAAGTTGGGGAGCATTTGTCCTCCCTCAGCCCCCCCCAAACCCCGTCCAGCGTCATCTGTAAATCAGACACTGGTACAAGGATTGGGAGAGACAGAGATGGACCGTCAGACCGAGGAATAGAGGCATAGTAACATACTTTAAACATTGCTAGTTGGAATAATTTGAGCAAGGATGGATAGAAAAGATCAGTCAAGTCAAGGCAAATTTTATTTCTATAGCACATTTAAAAGCAATGGAATTCAGGAAAAAAGATTGGACTTGAATCTCAGTTATAAAGTAAGAGTGAAAAGCAGCAAGAGAAAATTCAGAGCTAATGAAAGATCAAGGAACATCTCAGTTTGCAAACATTCTGGGTTAAGAATGGAAAGTCCACACAATTTCAAAAGCTCTCAATGCTGTTCATCGTTAAGAAATTGCACGTATAGAGAAAATCAGTACAGAAATTAGAACGAGATCTATAGTTACCATAGAAAGCCTCTCTGCACAGCAACATCCTTGTCATCCAAAGTTGACAAACTCTCAAGCCTTTTCTTTATAGCTACTCGTGAAAATCATATCTGTCTGTGCAACTATCTTTTTCTTCTCTGAAGCTTCATCTGCTCTCTGATGTCTTACCTCAGAGTTATTTCCTCTTTAGCAGAGATGATATGCTCTTGAGTCTGCACCCTCTTTCACTTGCTCTCTTCATCTTGTCTGTCTTTATTTAGCTGTGCACTCTCTTCTTCCTGCCTACCCCTGTCCTGACTGCTTCTCCCTCTCTTCGCCCCGCACTCCCTCTATCTATCCCTCGCTCGGCCACCATATCAGCCCCAAATCACTGTTCTCCTGATCTTGAGCCAATAGGGAGCAACACAGCTGGGTGAGGCACTTCCTCTGTGACAGGAAACTAGCAAAGTACTCTGAGACACACACACACACACACACACACACAAAGAATTTGGTGGACTCTAAATGTGGCGCAGAGTTCAAAATGGCTACACCCCCATGTTGTGGCCATTAAGCTGTTATTCTAAAATGAAATGGATTTTAAATTGTTCTAATTATGTATTTTGTCTGCTATAATGGAATTAGATGCTAGACCACCAATGATTCAACCTGATGTGTGCCATCCTACTACCTGTACTTTAATTAGTCAGGCCAACCTGCCTTGTGCACAACATTTTAGTGATTTTGAATTTAAAAAGAGGATCTTTGAGTTTTTATTGAATCTGGGATATTTCTTTACCAAGTTAAGCTCAATCGACAGCATTCATGGCATGTTGCACACAAACTAATTTCGACCCTTGCTTTCTTTAAAAAATTTAAAAATAATTTTTGTGCTAATCAACATTATGCCACATACGCTGCCGCTTGAGCTTAATTTGTACTGAACCTGGAATATTCTTTTAATATATAGACAACGGTGAAACTGTATCAGAATTTGTATCTGTCACATTCAACTGTTCCAGGGAAGATTGCATGAGAAACAGAGGATGTGTTTATTCACTTGAGAACCACAGGCCAAGACTGTGCGCAGAGGGCAAGAGATGAACAGATAGAGGGAGGGGTAGAGATGGAGCGATGAGTTTGAGGGAGGAGACCCCATGTTCACACAGAATAGATAAAACATGCTCTGATTGGGGACTGAAGGCCTTATGGGAATAGAAGAGACGTGACTATTACCGTGACCTCTGCTCAAACGGAGATTTTGCGTGCTTTTGCCCTCTCAGTCTCCACAGCTCGTTAACATCGGCCTTAATTAAACTCATCAAGTGTAGTGCACCGGACATTTGGAGGATACATCTCAGATATGGCCAGAGTCAGACCTCTAAGTGTATCCGTTCCAGTTTCCGCCATTTCGAGTGCCATAGGAAATTCAAGGACAAACAGCAAACAATTTTTTAACAGAATTTCATTTTAATCTATCTTTGGTTAATATACAAATATAAAACCAAGCGGCCATACTTTCTATATTTGTGTTCTGGTATGCGAGATGAAAAAATGTATCTTATGACATCAAAGTTATTCATAATTCCTGTACTGTCTGCATTTGAGCCCCTGTGAGAATAACTTTGTCAGAACATTATTTTCAATGGGTGTGGTAATGTGAGTAACAAAAACAGGAAATCCACCAGCACACAGGCAGGAAATGCTACTGTTCAGTGACAGTAATAAGTAAACACAACCCAAACGGCCGCAAGTGAACCAATTCACTGTTGCTCTAGAGAAAAAAATATAACGATGAAGGGAAACAGACATGCATAAAGTCATAGAAGAATGTTCTGGGAGATGCACAAAGAATAAATACAAATACTTTGCATGCAAACTTTGCATGATGAATAAGCAAAACACAGACAAACGCACAAAAATGCATGTTCCTTTTCACTGTAATATTTTTATTTCAATGTTAAGATATTCCACAAAAGGGTTTACACTAAAATGTTCACAATTCTAATAATAAATACAGTAACACTATCACTCTCAATCTCTCTCTCTCTCTCTCTCTCTCTCTCTCTCATATGCACACATTCAAACAAACAATTCAAACATACGAATCTACAGTGAGTTCATGGGATCTGACAGGGGAAAAAAAACTATGAATGTTACAGAGTGGTGAAATAAAGCAATAATCAAATCACAGTAATGTCCATTTAACAATATACAGTATTAAATTATTCGTTTAACTTCAGTATATTACACATGATCAGTTGTGTATTTGATTGTCTTTGCAGCCTTTCGCAATAATGTATTTTGATTGTCATCGGCTACATCGATTTATATTCATATTTGATCCTTTTAAACTACTTTGTGCAATTGATTGATTGTCTCTGCTTAGCTTAGGTTTAAGCTTGATTGTCATTGGTTTATCCACATCAGTGCTATGTTATGATGGACTGGTAACTGATAGGCTCATAAAAGACTTCGCAAAATCCATTATTATACACAGTTTAAAAGTTTGGGGTCGGTAGATTATTATTTTTTTTTAAAGAAATTAATACTTTTATTCAGCAAGGACACATTCAATTGATCAAAAGTGACATTAAAGAAATGTATAATGTTACTGAAAATTTTTAAATAAAAGCTGTTTCTATTCATCAAAGAATGCTGAAAAATGTATCATGGTTTCCACAAAAATATAAAAGAGCACAACTGGTTTCAGTTGATGGCTGGTTGAGCAGCAAATCAGAATGATTTCTGAAAGATCATGTGACACTGAAGACTGGAGTAATGATGCTGAAAATTCAGAATAGAAAACATTTTAAATTGTAATACGTCTGTTTTTACTGTATTTGTGATCAAATAAATGCAGCTTCGGTGAGCAAAAGAGCCAAAATTCCTCCCAAAAATATTTAAAAAATCTTTCCAAGCCCAAACTTTTGAACAGTAGTGTATACCTTCAAATGCTGTTTTAAAACATTATCATTTTGGTCACATGATGTTTGTCATGTTGATTGTAATTGGCACATCAATTAAACAGCCCATTTTTGTTGCATAAACGAGGCATTTTTAGAAGTTCACTGTTTTACCACCAATGTCTGAGAATGTTACCCATGCTTGTGCTATTGTCTGGCACGGTGCTGACTAGGCCTATAAAGCTGCTGGAGTCAATTTTCTCTTCCACCTGTGCAGGTTTGTGATGTCCACATCTTTTTTTTTTTTCTTTTTTTATACAGGAGTATGGCTTACATAGTCTGCTTCCCTGATGTGTAAATCATCTAAATAAGTAGGTATTCCTGACACATTTTTTGTTAAATATTTTGCTCAAAGTGGCTGATTGAAGCTCTGCTGGTTTTGTCTGATAATGATAAGGTATGTTGTTTACTGCAGTCTCGTCCAGTACTGACTCAGACCTTGTCCCAGCTCCTGATCACCGCCCTGAACTGCAGTCTGCCCTGCTGCGGAAACACCGGGAAAGAATCCTAGAAGAGACACAGGGACTTATCATTGTGTGCTTCACACGGGGGCCACTTCTGATGACTTATTTGTAACACAAAAGGAAACCACAAAGCAGCTAAATCACATTCACACACTAATACCTCATGCAGTGTTTTGGCCTGTGGATTACAGTATTCATATGCGGTGTGACGGTGGAGGATGTTACAAAACTGCACTCACCTGTGTTTGTGCTCGCCGTGGGTGGGGGCGGGAGGTGGGCAGAGGTGTAGGATGAGGAGTCAAATTTACGAGAAAGGGGGGGAAGGGCCGAAGGAGAAGGAGGTAACATGCAGGAGTAAGTTGGGGTGGACTGGGAGGGCAAAGACTAGTGGAGAGAAAAGAAGGGTGAAAACAGATTAATCTCATTTCATTTATAGTATCGGCATATTCATAAACAGCTTATTGCGCAAGAAACACCCCATGTACATTTAAAAGATTACACTGTAGTTTTTGATGGTATGTTAGTCAAGTCAGAACAGCTCACTAGGCCTACTGCACTGTACTGGGTGTGTTGCTATGACGTGATTGAATTTGAAGTCATTAAATATAACGCTGATCTGTTTGACTAAAGGGAGGGGATTTATAGCATAAAACTGACCTGTTGAACTGTAAACCTGCTGTATATGTGCAAGTGTTTATTTTTAGAAACTACAGCAGGCTGTGTATAGTCCAGCAGCAACTCTAGAGGGCGCTACATAAACTGTTTTAAATGAGTTTGAATGTCAGGCGGGGTCACGGCATAGTTTTACCTTTCAGTTGCGTAATATGTGCGTGTACTAGAATTTTTGTCTGCATTATTTACTATTGTAGAAAGCACTCTCTTTTGCATGTTTTAAAGAAACAAAAAGGAGGATGCTATTATGTTTGAGAGGGCATCATTTTTTAATTAAGAGATTCAAATAAAAGTCGTCTAGATAGAAAAAAATTCTGTTTAGGCTATATTTTACATAGGCTACAGTAGGCTATCTGACTGTACTATAAAACTGTAGTTTTTTTTTATTTATAAACTTAAGTTTCGAATAGAAGCTAACTGCATACATTAAAAATGCAGCGTTTTTTATGATTATTTAAAAAGCCCCTCTGTTTAATTCAATTAGTTCATTCATGTGGGGATTCGCGAGTCTTTTTGAATGATTCATTAAGAGAATCTGTACATATGTAAGTATTTTGTGAATCGACTGCTCTAATCATTCTTGAGGAGAGCGTTAAAGTGACAGTTCACCTGCAAAAAATAAAAATGATAATTTCCTCGCCCTCATGTCGTTACAAAATGTATGATTTTCTTCTACAGAGCACAAAAGAAGATATTTCAAAAGAATGGTTTTGGTGACCATTGACTTACATTGTATGTCAAACAAACCTTATTATAGCCTACTTCTCACATTTTTCAAAACACGCTCTCTTATGTTCCACAGAACAAAGAAATACATACAGTTTTGGTTTGACATGGGGTTAAGTAAATTATGATTTTAATTTTGGTGTGAACTACCACAGTGGCATTTTGTAACGTTAAACTTTTGCGTGCCACTAGGTGTCAGTATTAGCCTATAAGTCATAACAGAAACAACAATTATTGAGTAGGCTACACTTTTCTTACTGATGTAGAATCACAAATATGTGCATTTGGTCAGACACCTTGCCTATTAGGGTACTATGGTATACTGCAAGGGAGGTCATGAATTACCTGCATACTGGAGAAGACAGACAGAGAGCTATAGGCTGAGAGAGATGAATCACTCCGACTGTGCATTGAGCCTTAAATGAGAGAACAGAAGAGGATAGAATCAGCTCATTATTATTATTACTACTACTGCTGCTTTTGGGTTTATTGATGCTTTGGCAATCCTGTATTCATGGCAATAAAGAACTTTGACACTGATATCAGAATTGAGCAGTTGTTTGAAGAAAGAGCAACAGGAAAAAGTGAAACAAGCACCAATTTACTATGCATGGAAATAGGAGAGAAAACAAAAGAGAAAGCTAGCTGTCAATTATTAAGCAACATGCTTACATGTACATGTTCTAGTAGTGTGACGCGAGTCATTAATAAAGACATACCTGAGCTGTTGCTATGATGGGAGTGATATACAGGGGAGTTAAAGGATGTGCTCAGGGGAGTATGTGTCTGAGAACAGGAACTACTGCCCGCTGATCTCCTCTGGTTTCTCAGCTTTTCCTCCCTTCTCCACTTAGCTCTCCGATTGGAGAACCATACCTGTCAATCACCCAATATGGGTCAGTGCATAATGGACAGTTTCTTTTTGTGTTGTTTAAAGGAACTTCAGCATTAACACAATTAAAATCTCAAAGAAGATCATTAAACTACTTTATAAGAGCACTATTACCTGAATTCTAGCCTCTGGAAGATCAATCTTTGCCGCCAGTCTCTCTCTAGCAAAGACATCTGGGTAATGAGTCCTTTCAAACTCTGGAAAACAGATGAATAGACTTTGCACATTTGAAGTATTAAAGGGATAGTCTGTCCAAAAATTAACATTTTGTCATGTTGTTCCAAACCTGTATGACTTGCTTCAGAACACAACTTTGGATCCCATTGACTTTCATTGTATGGAAGAAAAAACATTGAGATATATCTTCTTTTTGTTCCACAGAAGAAAAAAGTCATACAGGTTTGCTAAAACATGAGGATGAGTAAATAATGGCTCAAAATAAAAATAAAAATTACAGTAGAGTAAAAGACAAAACATGAAAGAGTAAGAAAGGGTCGAATGCAGCAGAATATGAATCCATCATTCACAAACACAAAAAGCAAAAACAATCAGACACAAGCATATCGACACTATAGGACTGAGATTATTTAGCATGGAAAAAGGACTTTAACAGTGAATAGCTGATGCCAAGTTTTGCTGTGTATATCTAAACACATCAACAAAATTCAGTAAGTTTTTCTTATTTTTATCTTGTTCAATAAGTTTGTCTTATTTAGTTTTTAATTTAAAATTCCTTTTCACTCATCAGTCCTTGTATTTACAGCTTCTCCTTGCAATAATAACTGAAAACAAAGACATCAAAAACCTTTAGTTTTGTGGCAACCCTGTTATTATCATAATTCTCCATTTTTAAAGTATTGAACTATTCCATAGACTTTCTCATAATGACATCGTCGTAACTCTCCAAATAACAAGTCAAAGTCCACTCACAGTTATCCATTAATTTTATGTTTTATGTACATCTTAAAATTTCAACCCTGTTATCATGATTTACTATAGCAAACAATGGTTATATATAAAAGAATATCCTCTCTAGGACTGATATTATTTAACATGGAAAGCTCAGTTTGAGCCAGCGCTTTGAGTCACACCTTTCTCCAGGGCATCGATCTGCTCCTGGGTGAAGCTGGTGCGGTTCCTCTGCAGCTTCCTCTTTAGCTGCAGGTGTAGCTGTGACTCGTCCACCTCATCCCTCTCTCCGTGCACCACTCCTTCCCCTGCTCCGGCCATCTGCGTATTCAGATCTTCCACGCAACCATCTGAGAGAAGAAAAAAAACAAACATTCAACTTTGGTAATATTTCAGTGTGAATGCACATGTTATTATATAGACAGAACTGTCTCTTTAAAGACTGTGTAATTCTAGTGCACCACAGCATCTTGTGTTTGATATTTTGACCTTATTTGTGTATGTGTGAATGAGCAGCAACTGTATTATGGGCATCTAATTCTGTGTCTAATGTCTGCTCGCTTCAGTTCCGCCTTCCTGTAATGAAACAGAGGATGTCAAGGCCAGAGACTGCCATGTTTGAATGTGGATGTGGGTGTACATGTGTGGCTGATGGTGTAGCTGTTGGCACCCTCTGTTTGTGCTCAGTCAAGTATAAGAACTGCTGGTTCACCCCAAAGCTGACTTCACAAACACAGGCACACATATACATACAGTGTACGTTCACACGCTGAGGTGCTTTACTAATAGATACAGAGATAATTCACTAAAGCTCACACCTGTTCCGTGTTGAGGGGTGATGGTGTCGGCCGGGTGGTACCAGTTATTTGGGCCAGTCCAGTTGGAGCTGTTTTGTAAGTTCAGCATGGTCAGATTGTCATACATCAAATGTCACCTGTGAGAAAACACGGACCTACTCCTTCTTTCATCCAGACCACTTCAGCCCTGATTGAATGAAGAAAGAAAGAATTAAAACTGTGGGGGAAAAAAAATCTGTATTTATGTAAAGTAAACAGCTCTCGTATTTCATTCTTTCGGCTTCTACATGGCTTTAAGAATGAAAAAAAAAAGTAAAATAAAAAATGTACAAAAAATGTTGCTGATTATGTTGATGTATTGTTACTGAGAACATACAGATCTTGATCATTCTACAAAACGGGTGTTTTATCTCATGCATATGGGTAAAAAAGGACTTTAACAATGAATAGCTGATGCCCAATTTTGTTGTGTATTATTATATATCTAAACATATCAAGAAGCTTTTTAAAATAATTTATTTATCTATTTGTATTTTTAAATTTTCTATAATGATGCATTTTTTTGGGTCTCTCCTCTGTCCTTGTGTTTCCAAATTCTCCTTGCATTATTAGAAACTATGCACACTTTAAAAAAAACTGAATATATGGAAACAAAAGCTAGCATTTTAGCATCTAGATCAAGATTTAGTTGTGTGCCAACTATTCTAAATAACTGTCGTAATTTGTCCTTTCAGAAGTTAACTTT
Source organism: Gobio gobio (assembly GCF_949357685.1). Lineage (NCBI taxonomy): Eukaryota > Metazoa > Chordata > Actinopteri > Cypriniformes > Gobionidae > Gobio > Gobio gobio. The sequence goes on along the minus strand of NC_137097.1, from coordinate 52,871,760 downwards.
CCAATGACAAGTTAAAGTCCACAAACTGTTGGCAATTTATCTTATGTTTTATGCATATCTTAAAATGTCAACACTGTTATTATGATTTTCTAATGTAAACTGATCATTTTAAAAAGGGCAAACATAAAAATATATGTAATGCACAAAATGTCAAATTAAACAGTTAAATGTCAACCTTGTTACCATTCTGAAGGCATAACTATAATAGGCATAACCCAGCATATTTTGAAATGTATGAATTAAGATGGCACAATGCAATTTATTAGCACTCAAAACAGTATATGCCCAACAGAATGTTTTAAAATATGACAGAAATTTACTGGGGACCCATCTGCTGTCTTTAAAGTATGGGTCACTATTGCATTTTACTCTCTCTTTATCTATCTAACTCTCTATATATCTTTCACATGTACACACACATTAACCCCCCACAGACACACACAGACGCGAGTAATTAAGAAGTACAGAACATCTAGTCTGACATCGTCGTACATACACGCATGACTGGAGAGAGTAATACTGTCAACTAATGTTAACAACAATACACAGAAACACACAGGCTCTACACAACAGAGACACACTCCTACAAAACAAAGAGATAATTATAGATACACCGCACACAATGGCACACAATCTACGTTTAACAAACTCTGACTACACAACAAAAAAACAGTATGAAAATGGAGGCGTGAAGCCACCAATTGAAATGTAAATGTATATAGCCAGCAACTGCACATCATTTATAGAACACCGTTCAGTTAAATAAATACTGTTGAAGAGTTATTAAGAAATATCTGTGGTTCCACTTCTGCATGTAAAACTACTAACATACACAGAAAGGAGGCCGTCGTTTGTGAATACTATAGATCTAGCCATTAAAGATGACGTAGAAGTGCTTGCATGATTATATTTGCATGGGGTTTGAGAGTAAATCATGACCCTTAAAGACAAAAATGATCTTGGACTACTAAACAGAGAGAAATACACACAGATGTATGAAAGGAAAAACAAAATAAATAAATAAATGAATAAATAAAGTTACATGTAGCAAAATGAGGGTGCCAGAAAAACTATATATTACAACTATATTCAATTATTTCTACATTTTGTTGAATTAATAATGACAAAAAACTCCCTGTACAATTCCATTTTTTTTTAAATATATATATGTAAAATAAATATTATAAGAGCTTCAACAGGAAATAAACAGTTAAAATTTAAACAATCGACATACAGAGGCTCCTTTTATATGTGCTGACATATGTATATAATAATAACAACCAATATTTAATGCATTTATGAAGATGAATAATAAATAATAAAATAATGCAGTCATGTACATTGATGTATAGAAAAAAGGTGAAAAGGTTTTCACTATATTAAATTAATTAATTAAATTAATTGAATGTGACTTTGCATGACTCTCAGGCCAAGATGAATATATGCACATTTAAGTTATTCAAATTTTGCCTTTGGTGGTCTCAAACAAAATACTTTTGTGCAAAACAGAAAATGTCAAAGGTCAAGTCTGCAATAACCTTTCTACAGTTAACCAATCATTTTCCTCAATATATTTATTTCCAATAAAAAAAAGTAATGATTCCGTCTCAATTGTTGTGTCTGCAGTGAAGGCAGGAGACTCACCTGGTAGATGAATGAATTGTAAAAGTGGTCCACACTTGCTCAGTGTCTCTATCACTTTCTGTTCATCCCTCTCTCCTTCTCTCTGCTCTCTCGCTTTGTTAATGTTAGACTGTGTTTGAGAGAGAGAGAGAGAGAGAGAGAGAGAGAGAGAGAGAGCAAGGGAGGAGAGGAAAGGGAGAGAAAGATGGAGAGAGTTAGACAGGGCGAAAGAGAGGAGGCGAGGGAGGGGTAGTGGGCTACAGAGAAATGCATCTGCAGGCACTCTGGTCCTTGAAGCAATGAGGGAGAGAGGGAAAGAGAGAGAGAGAGGGATGACACACAGAGTCAGTGTCAGTGTCAGGTCTGGACTTAATGCCAGGAAAAGGGGTGATGAAGTGAGAGAGAGAGAGAGAGAGAGAGAGAGAGAGAGGTGGAGGCAAAAAAATGACTGAAAAAGAGGAGACGTAAAGCTATTTCTAAAGTCTCACAAAGGCAATTTGTTGTTTGTAGATACGTACTTCCAAAAATGGCTAACCTAAGAGCTGTGAGAGAGCTTCAGATCATGCACCTGCTCTATGACGGCTGGTGGCCAGTGATAGTTTAACCCTCTGCACTGATGACATCTACTTTTCTGTTATTTTTGGGGTCCGATAAAATAATAAAAGTAATTAACTTATTATTTTCCTCTCAGATTCTTAAAATATGTTCCTCTGAAGTAATCGCAATCCAGTGTGCTGATATAAATTAAGCATTAACCCTTTGATTTATCTTAAAGTAGTCAAACGCTTCTCAGACAAATGACAAATAACATCAGTTTGGGACTATAAAAATGTCTGACCTCAACAAAAAAGCATGTTGTTCAGAATAAATCTCGACAGAATCTACAGAATTCAGGGAATCTTGTTATGTTTAAATTCAATGCATTATTTCACAATACGCCCCTAACATGAGTAATGTAGTAATGTATTCTCAAGTTATAATTCAAAAATTGTTTTATGTACTAGCGTTCAAAAGTTTGAGGTGCACACACCTTTTTAAAAAAAGAAGGGGGAAAAAAATAATGAATACCTTTATTTAGTAGGGACACATTACACGAATCAAAAGTGACATTAAAGGCATTTATAATCTTACAGAAGATTTCTATTTCAAATAAACACTGTTCTTTCAAACTTCCTATTCATCAAATATTAAGCAGCTCAACTGTAATATTAGCAAATCCAATCATCATAGAATGATTTCTGAAGGATAATGTTACACTGAAGACTGGAGTACTGATGCTGAAAATGTCATAACAGGAATAAATAACATTTTAAAACACATTCAGAAAACAATTGTTTTACATTGTAATAATATTTCCTCAATATTACAGTTTTTACTGTATTTTCTTTTAATCAAATAAATTAAGTTTTGGTGAGCAGAGATATGTTCTCACATCATTTAATTTGGGAAATATTACTTTCATTTTAATATACTTTTTAAGATTTTAAAATGGCATTAATGCCTAATTGTCCCCAAAATGAACATGAGGGTTAAAAAACACAATAAACAGACCTTTATATTCTTGCATTTTAAATCAAGACACTGTCAATCTCATGAGAAGAGAAACTTCACACATTACTTTGTAGTTCTATGTTTGCTGCATGCTTGCTAGTATGATTACATGCAAACATGAGTAGACACTTTCAGACCTGCGTGCAAGGGCCTCTCTTCTGCCACACACACACACACACACACACACACACACACACACACACACACACACACACACACACACACACACACACACACACACACACACACACACGTCAAAGTATATATGGCATGTTTACCCTCCACTGCACCGTGTCACAATCCCAATGCTATATTTGCATATTTTATTGGATTAACTTTAAAAACCAAAGAGCCTGTGACATTTTAAAATATGAGAGAAACCAGAAAGAGAGAGAGACTCGGCCAACATTACATACAAGCATGACAATTTTGGTGCTAGTTAATATGAAAGGTTCAACTTAGGGGAAAAGTCGAATAAATATGAGACCTCTAATGCTCACTTGAGGTAAGAAAGATCAAAGGACATAAGAAGGTTTTGTTTTCGTCTTTTGGGTATTAGACCTATAATCTGTGAATTATGAACCATATGTTGTTGCTTTTTTCATGAACAACATATCTCAGTAGATCTCAACCAGGGGCCCAGGGCCCACTAGGGGGCATCAGAAAACTTTCAGGGTGCCCCCAATAAATCTTACAATTATTTAAATGTAGTTATAATAACAAAATCTTAAGTAAAATGCTAAAATAAATAAAAAACATACAAGATTACACTGGAATTAGTTTTTTTTATTATTATATTACAACAGAAGTACATATCAGTCTAGACAGGATATAATGTTGTCTTGGACAAAGGGGTGCCTTGGAGGCACTGCTATTTTTCTGCTATTAAATCTAGGGTTTTTATGTCCATAAACAGAGTTTACTGATGGGAGTAGATGTACACACATCTTATAGAGATAAATTTCATTTAAAAACAATGTTCATCTAAAGATATATTTTTTTGTCATCGATTACTTCCTCACGTCTTTCCAAATGTGTATGACTTTGTTTCTACTGCCCTTTTCTATAGCATATGAAAGCGAATGGTGACTGAATGGGCTGTCGAACCTATTGTATTACATTAAGAAATGGTAACACTTTGTTTTAATGTGACGTAGTTAAACATGTTACTTGCTATAGTAATAACAATAAATAATGCATAATTACAAGCAACTAACCCTAAACCATAGTAAACAAGGCTCTTTATTGACATCTATGGATCCATGAAAAACTTTTAACATTCATGGAACCTTCCCATTGCACAAAAGGTTCTTTACTGTGGAAAAAGGTTCTTTAGATTATTAAAATGCTCTTCTCACTTTGAAAAAATAAATGCTTCTTTTAAGAAGTAGACATAGTTCATTTATATTACTCAGTAGCCTACTTATTTGTGTAGTTACACTAACAATGTCACCTTAAAATAAAGGTGTCTGTGTTACAGTGTAATTATATATTTATGTACTGAGTAATATTAATGAACAACGTGTACTTACTATAGGGTTAGAGGTTGATTGAGGGTTAGTTGCATGTAATTATGCATAATTTAGCTACTGTTATTACTATAAGTAGGCCTACATGCAACAAATGTAACAAGGACACTGTAAAATACAGTGATATTAGAAAGTGAAACCAATGGAATAGGCTATAGTGCATGAGGTGCATGTTAATTTTATGCTATTTTGTTTCATTGTATGGAAAAGAGCAGTTTGAACATTCTGCTAAACATCTCCTTTTGTGTTTCAGAAGAAATAGCATTAAACAGGTCTGGAATGACATAAATGTGAGTAAATGATGACAGAATGTTCACTTTGGGGTGAACTATCCCTTTAATGTGACAAGCTACATCATGTTAACGGACACTGTCACGACGGCAGGAGCAAAACACAAGGAGTTTCGTGCAGTACACGCATGACAGAGAAGGAACTGAAACAGAAAGAGAGAAAAAAGGAAGACATAACGAGGCCATGGACGTATCCTTGTAGAAAAAAAAACAAGGAAGGGGGACACGGAGGGCACGAGAAAGAGAGACAGAGGAGGCGGAGGAGAAGGAGGGTGCCAGCTTTATTTATTTCCGGTTGACAAAACCCTCCGCTCTCTTCCTCTCTCATACGCCTCCCCCCCATACCTACGTCTCCTTCTTTGTCACTCGTTCAGAGGATTCATGGAAAAAGACAATGACACGGAAAATAGACGGAGGGTTTGAACTGAAACACAATGGAAGACGAAGAGCATCTTTCTCCGTGCGGGTTATGCTTTTTGAAATGGTTACAAAAATGAAGCAAATGAGAACGGATCCTAATAAAATGTTGTTAATATTTAGTGTCAGTGTGTTGCACAAATGTGACGTTGAGTGCGCGTTTATTATGTGTGCTGGTGTGTGAGCGTACACTCCTTCAGGGCACATTTTTTCAGTGTCTTGTTAGTTCATCCCTGTCACCCTCTCTCTCTCTCTCTCTCTCTCTCTGTGCTGGGGGGGAGGGGGAAGAGAGGTCACCATAGCAACAATGCCGGGACAAATTAACATCAAGTTCTTAAAAAAACGTGTGTACATGTATGAGAGTGCATGTATATGTGGTAAAGGAGTAAGTGTTGTACTTGATATCCAGTGTGTGACGCCACAATCCGGCAGAGGCTCTGATGTTAATGCACCAATTACAAATAATTCATTAGGCCCACAGCCTCTCCATCACTCTGTGTCATCCGTTTGGTTCCAGAGCACTTGTCTTCTTCCTTATTTTGTCATCTCTGCCCTCCCATTTCCTTTACCATCTCTCTCTCTCTTTCTGTCTCTCTGTGTGTTGTTGTGTGCCCCCAGGCTACAGAGTGCCACGTCCTCCCTCTCCCCTCCTCTCTCTCTGGCCCTGTCACCTTCAATTGCTCCATGGTACTAGACACACAGCCACAGGCAAAGAGAGAGAAAAGAGGGGACACACATACACACAGAGAGAGAGAGAGAGAAAGGGGTGAGGACCGAGGGATGAAGCGCTGTATATGTCTGGAGAGAGACAAAGAGGTAAAGAAAGAGGGCAGGTGTGAAAAGTTGCACGAAAAGATGTGAGGGAGGATGAGGAGTCGAGAGACAACGGAATAAGGAGGCGATAAAGTTGAAGGAGGTATAAGTAGACACAACTAAGTGGCACTGGTCCTAGCATCCATAGGTGCAAGTATTCTTTGTTTCATAAGCAGGGTAATCCAGGTAGAAACTGCATGCAAAATGTATGCGGAAAGATTTGTCTGTTTCTGCAGAATTCCAGCCCCCTTATTCATAAAGTTATAGCTTATGCATACACATTTTTAATGTTTTTGGAAGAAATGTGTTATGGTCACCACGACTGCATTTGATCAAAAATAAAGTAGGCTGTAAACGGTAATATTGTGAAATATTTTTTACAATTAAAAAAAAAACAGTTTTCTATTTGAATTAGCTTTCAAATGAATTTTTTTCCTGTGATTTCAAAGCTGAATTTTCAGCAGCCAATAGTCTTCAGTGTCACATGAATGATCCTTTGTGCTGCTTAGTATTTTTGTGGAAACTGAAATAATTTTATTCAAGGATTCTTTGATGAACAAAATGTATAAAAGAACAGCATTTATATGTAAATGATATATTTCTTAACATTATAAATGTCTTTACTGTCACTTTTAATCAATTTTTATTTCTTTTTGGGGAAAAATCTTACTGACCCCAAAACTCTAGGCTACACATTATAGTGAATGTTGGCCCTTGTGTGTTTGTTTATTAAATATTTTGGCTAATTTATTATGCATTAAGCTATACCAATAATAGTGTTGAGCTTTCAGTTCAATTTAACACATATTTATCATGTTCATTCAGCAGAATTTCCGCAAAATCAGCAGAGAAATATTTTTTAAAAATCTGCAGATGTCGGCCTGCTCATAACCAAGTTAGTACCTGGACATTACTTCCTATTAGCTCTGGCAGAGCATGGGGATATCAAAACAAAGGTTAAGTTTGATTCCCAGAGAACTGATAACATATGCTTTGAGAGTCTCTTTGGAGAAAAGTGTCTTCCAAATGCATACGTTTAATGTCAATTTGAACAAGATTTCGACCCGATAATATGTTTCAAAGGCAGCAGTGAAAAGTAGGCTGTATAATGAATTTTGATTTGTGTACGCACTGCAGCTGTACATTTAGCCAGTTGTCTTATGTTGCAATATTTTATTGCATTGACATGTTCTCCCTGATGTCCCCAAACTGACCACAAAATAATTAATATTTTGGATTTCATCTTTCTGAAAGTGCATGCCAACTGTACAGTAAAAAAAATAGAGGATTAAAGCTTTAATAGTCTATAACTGTCTGTAGCTAAATCAAGATTTTGAATATTTGAATAATAGATTCGTTTAATTCGTTATTAGCTATACATACAGCTCTGGAGCTAATTATCAGTATTTCAGTCAGTTAACCTGACTATATAGAACACATTAACCCCCAAATCTTTTTGATTTTCAAATCGCCAAAGATTTATTTATTTGCTTTTGAAAATAGAGTAATGTAGAGGGCATTTATACAAGCATGTTTTACATAATTATGATTAAAAACGAGTTTAGGCTACTACCCTACATGACTGATGAGATTTACAATGAGAAAAAAAAAAAACGTATAGACCAACCAAATGTAGCCCATCTCTTCTTAACACGCGGAGCATTTAACTTGTGTGATCTGACAAAGATAAAGGACTTGAGGAAGAGGGTTTCTTTTGATCCCGAGTCTGAAATAACTTTTGTAATTGCGGCAACATATTAACACTGTATCATGCAACAACAACAAAAAGTTGACCCTTCATTTAGCTGCAAAACGACATAGCGCTCAAAACTTTTAAATAGTATTTAAATAGTTACTATTTAGCCTATATTAGGCGTAGCAATAACTCATTTAAAAGACCACTGACCAGAACTTGCGCCAAAGACTTAACGAAAAAAAGAGATTATGTAACATGCATGTAACTTTATGTCCAATAGCCTAATGCATCAGTGCATACGCAATCTATACAATATATCTGTGAAAGATGAGCTGTCCTATAAACTTTTTTCCCAGTTTGCCAAAACGCGCCTGGCTCTCTGATGCGCGTTCGCGTGTCAACGTGGCGTTTTGCAGCCAGTAGAACTTCGAATTTCCCTCGGCTCCGCCTAATTTGGTCGTGTGATTGGCTCTTTTTCCTGTCAATAAAACATTTTTGAGGGCACGTAACATCGCTGCCCCGCCTACTTTTACGTGCACAATAAAGAACAGTGCCAACGCGTACTCTTCAACTTCAGGGTGTACTCAAGCAGAAATCACTGCAGGCTTGGTAAGTCATTTCTAAAATTTAAGTTGAAAAATATTTGCATTTTAAAATTAAATTGCCCAGTTGTAGTTTTTGCTGCCAATTGTTTTCATCGTTCATCCAATAGTCATTATCTGCTGTAAATCCCTGCAAAACTAATACAAAACTTTATCATATTTGTTTTTTTATTGTTATGCTTTAAAATAAAATAGTTATTCTGAAAGTTTAAATAAGATATCTGTGCTCTATAATTGAATTGGTTTAAAATTGAATGAGCTCATTGGAGATAGTAAAGTTTTCATTGCTAAGCGCAATCACTTAATGTGTTAGTGTGCAACATACTTTTTCAGGTCAGAAAAAAATCTATCTCTGTCTTCTCTCACACACTGTAGGGAGAATATGAAGCTGCTCTTTTTGGGGACGTTTGCCCTTTTTGTTGGGGTCACAGTTGCTGTGCCTGCGCAGGAGAAGCGTGTACATCATAAACCTGACCTCAGTGATCATGCTCACGATGATGCCCATGGTTTCCAGTATGACCACGAGGCCTTCCTGGGCAAAGAGGAAGCCAAGACCTTTGACCAGCTAAGCCCTGAGGAGAGCAAAGAGAAACTAGGGTAAAAATAAACATGTGAGAATGAGACAGAAAATTAGAGAATATTAATAATATCATGTGTCTTACTTTGAATTTTTTATATTCCCCATGCAGAAAGATTGTGGATAAGATTGACACAGATAAGGATGGTTTCATCAGTCACGCTGAGCTACACCACTGGATCAAGCACAGGCAGAGGAGGTACATCGAGGAGAACGTGGACAAGCACTGGAAAGAGTACGACCAGAACAAGGATGGGAAGATTGGATGGATTGAGTACAAGAACACCACCTACGGATATTATACGGGTAATTAAAACAAGCCTTTGAATTTGGCGTGGCAGCCAATAATGTTTAATGAGAAACGGCTGTTTAAAAGAGGATTGTATATTTGTTATCCACAACAATAGTGCAACATCTTGGCAAAAAAGAAATTGTATTTAGGATAAATTATTATTTCAGGTAAAAACGAATGAACAAATAATGTTTAGACCATAAACTGCAGAAGTAACGAATATCAATGGTTGACTTGTAATATGTTGCTGTATTTCAGATGTAGAGTTTGATGATGTGGATGATAAGGCCAGTTACAAATCCATGCTCACTAGAGATGAGAGACGGTTCAAGTCCGCAGACCGGGACGGGGATGGTGTCGCTACCAGAGAAGAGTTCACTGCCTTCCTCCATCCAGAGGAGTTTGACTACATGAGACACATTGTGATACAGGTGAGGTGATAATGAATATAATGATAGAGAAATCAGAGAGAGGGACAGACATCAAGGCAAGACAATACAAGGGAAATTTTGCTTCCATAACTTGTCTTCTTTCAGACTAGCGGAAAGAAAACATCCACAATGCACATTTAAAGGGATAGTTCACCCAAAAATTTAAATTCTGTCATCAATTACTCACCCTCAAGTTGTTCCAAACCTATTTGAGTTTCTTTGTTCTGCTGAACACAAAAGAAGATATTTTAAAGACTGTTTGTAACAAAGCAGATAGAGCAACCATTGACTACTGTAGTATTTTTTCCCTACTATGGTAGTCAATGGTTGCTCTATCTGCTTTGTTACAAACATTCTTCAGAATATCTTCTTTTGTGTTCAGCAGAACAAAGAAACTCTACCAGTTTTGGAACAACTTGAGGTGAACTGTCCCTTTAAGTGTTTTTTTTTTTGTTTGTTTGTTTTTTACACATACTTGCATGTCGATGTCAATTACAGTACATGTCTTTTCTTATATATACCAAATGTTTTTTTTTACAGAGGGGTCTGTTAATATATCATTCCCATTTTAAAAAAAATTAATAAAATGATAAGATATCCAAAACTGACTCTAATATCAAACTCTTCATCCATGATGTATGTTCTGGAAATGCATGCAAATTAGTGCATATTTAATTAGATAATGCTCTATTTGCATATTTAAACAGAACAGTTTAGAAAACTTGTAATACAAAACAATTTTGCAAGCTGGTGGAATGACCTGCCTAACTCAACCCGAGCTGCTGAGTCTTTAGCCATTTTTAATCAACACATGACCCTTTAGTACTAACACTTACTATTCTATATATCTATTTAAAAAAACCTTGCTACATGTACTGTGCTAGACTAACTGGTACTAGTCACAGCACTTGCCTATTGTTTCCCTATTGTTGGTTTGCTTGCGCTCCTCATTTATAAGTCACTTTGGATAAAAGCGTCTGCTAATTGATTACATTTAAAAGAAATTGTTAATGTGGCTATTAGTTAAAATTTTTACCCAATCCACCTGTGGTATTTTCCCATGGCAATTAAATGTACACCAAAAATGTCCTTAAAATAATTTTCTCAAACATTAAAATTACCATAAACTGCATAGGCCAACAATATGCTACATTATTAACACGATACAAGCTGGAAAAAAAGAGCCAAGCAATAGATGAATTACCATAAATACTGTTGTTTATATATTATGCTATTTAACGTTAACATTTAGCATCTGTCAGATTAGAACAAACCACTTGAGAAGCACTGGAATAGATCACTAAACTTTTATCCCTCAATATTACAGGAAACAATCGAAGACATTGACAAGAATGGTGATGGCAAGATTGACCTCTATGAATACATTGGTAAATTTCTACAGTGTTTTCCTGGGAAGGAAAAAAAAATTCATTCATTAGAAGAACTGATATTTTGTGTCCAAACAAATTGAAAATAAATGCATGTGTTCCTTTTGACCCTAGGGGACATGTTCACCCCTGAAAATGGCGAGAATGAACCAGATTGGGTCACAACAGAAAAGAAACACTTTTCAGAGTTCAGAGACATGAATAAGGTATGGAGCGGGAAGGAAATCTAGAAGCATCACCTGGGAGTGTTTCCTGGCTCTTGTTTCAAGGTTCACGATTTGTTTGTTTTTGTTAGGACGGTTTCCTTGATGCCAATGAAGTATCTAATTGGATCCTCCCTGGAGAGGTGGACCATGCTGATAACGAGGCCCGGCATCTTATTCACGAAACTGATAAAGACAGCGTAAGTGACATTCACTGGGTCTACATATGGGTGGCGTCATTAATTCGCAATAATAATCAAATCAATTTTGAATTAATTCTTGCCTCTGTCTTTCTTTTAATTCGCTACCAATGAATCACAATGGACTTCCATCTGCTTCATATAATTGACTAACCAGGATGACAAAATCACAAAGAAGGAGATTCTGGAAAACTGGAACATGTTTGTTGGGAGCCAGGCGACTAATTACGGAGAGGATCTCACCAAAAGACACGATGAGCTTTAATGTTAGCATATCTGGGAATAGGGGAGGGCAGTATATTTTGGGTGTAGGTGAGAAGATAGGAAATTGAATATGAAAATGATAAGGCCAGGGGGTAGGCTTCAAGCTTCTGATATAATGAGACAGACAAACGTTTTTATTTATTGTCAAACACATTTCATCCATTTCAACAAAATTGTGATGAACACTCGCATTCCTTATGAACATACACTCCAGCTTGCTTATATTGTGAGGAAACAGGCATACATCTTCCACTTGAGAGATGCTCAGGAATTCAGCACTGAATACAGGGCCAGTTGCATCAGTATTCAATGTAACAGGCCTGTTTTGACTGTTACAAAGTACATTTCACATTAGTAGTGTGTGATTTCACGTTCAACATGCCAATCGCATGAAAAGGGGTATAACGAAATGAAGCCAGAGCAAAAAGGAAGGGAAAGAGGGGTGGGGTTCAGTAGGTGGGAGGAGACAAAAGTGATTGACACAGTATTGGTGGAACATTTTTCTCTCTGTGAATTCTAAATAAAGCCATGTTGGTTTTTAAAAATCATTTTGGACTGGGGTTTAATTTCTTTGTTCTCACAAAGACATTGAATTGCTTTCTGATAGGAGGTGTAATTGATACTCACAAAAGCTTAAGCAATCATTTTTCCAAACTAAATCATTCTTTCCCATCTGCATATTCCAAATTGTATCTGTGTCCTTGCTGTCATTCTCAGGATGGTCGTCTCTCTATCAGTGAGATCATGGATAGAATCGATTTCATTAAAGTCAGCACTATAACTGATTTTGGGACCCTGGTAGAAGATCACGATGAACTTTAGCCCTGTAATGACCACAAAACACCTGAATGTCTCTTCCAACTATTAAAAAAAGACACGTGTGACTTTTAAAGTGTGTAAAATGAATTATTTATTCAAAAGAAAAACATACTGTATGTTGTGTACACATAACATGAGAGTAGCTTTAGGGGCAAAGAGAAACATAACTTTAACATTTAACAATTACCCCTCACCCAAAAGCACTTCAAAAACAAAACAAAAAAAGTCCAGCAAAATGAATGATAATATTTACAGGGTCAAAGCGTTGTCCAATCCTCTCGTTTATGCTTGCATAACGGGTCTGGCCTCTTTAGCTTTGAGATCCACTCCTGAGCCCGCAAAGCCAGTTCCACCCTGTCGTCAAGCGAAGAGACATTTAAACACTGACTTGCATTTGTAACATATTGAAACACTCTCTTCAGCACTGTTTCTCTCATACACACCCTCTGAAGGGGTATGATGTCCTTCTCTTTCAGTTTGTCTCCAGTCATTGGATCAATCATGTCTTTCCGTATGAGCTTCTCCACACACTCCATAGTGACCACGGCTCCACTTGAGGGTAAGACAGTATACACAAAAAGAGAGAGAAACTAGAAGTGAGAGGAAGGACTAAATGTATATAAAAAAAAAGTATAAAGCCAGATCAACTCTTGTTGAATAAACAATGTAAAAGTCAAACTCACGAGGGTCTGAGAAGTGCACTGGGCACCGAGTTCCCAAGCGTGTCTTTGGTTACTGCACACACGTATCTGTCCTGCGAATCACATAAAACATTTTCTGAATATTTCAAAAACAAGGTATACAATAATTCAAAGTGTCATACATTACTGTTCAAACGTTTTGGGGTCAGTAATTTTTTTAAATACATACATATAGAATATTTAATAATACACTATTAATATTTAATATAGAATATTCATCACTTTTATTCAGCAAAGACACATTAAATTGATCAAAAGACACAGAAAATACTTTTAAAATGTTACAAAATATAAATATTTATTTTCTTTTTCTATTACTTAAAGAGTCCTGAAAAAATACATCACAGTTTACACAAAAACATTAAAGGGAACATATTCCCCTTTTCTTGATTTTGTTTTTGGGGTCTACTAGAGTAGGTTTTTTTTCAAGCTTGAATGTTCAAGAAACATTTTGCAGCACCCAGTCTGTCTGTAATGCTTCGTTTAGTTCCGGTCTCTATGAATAATTATTTAAATGATGAATATTGTGACATGTTCGTTCCCTGAAGAAAACTCAAGACTACAATCGAAGCATTTGAGGGAGTTCAGAAACAGAGCTTACTGATTTAGAGAATAACTCCCTTTGGAGTGACTTTGTGCTTTGTAACTTTAAAGACCTTTTTCATGTTTAAACAGCAACATTACACTAGAAAATTTAACATAAATAGGACCCCTTTAAGCAGCACAACTGTTTTCAATATTGAAAATAATGATAAATGTCTCTTGAGCACCAAATCAGCATTTTAGATTTATTTCTGAAGTATCATGACTTATAAATCTTACCGACCCCAAACTTTTAAAGGCCGGTGTCTACAACATTAAATGGGAACAAAGGGAGATGCAGATCAGGAGAAATAAAGGAAAAGGTGGGAGATCACATCTTAGTTTACTTCTTACTTGGCGTGTGAGGAGGGCCACTCTGTCCAGACTGGGGTCCAGTGGAGTGAAGCGCACTGAAATTAAATCACTCATCTTCAAAGGACGTCCTGACATGGGGCAGAACACTGTCTTTGACTGAAAAAGCAGGAGAAGAGGAAAACCAGTAAACGATAATAAATGGGGTCAAAAAAGTTCATTATATCTTGGTGAGGTGTATATCTTGAATTGAGTGCATGTTGATCTGCCTAGTGTCTCATGCAGGGTGATAAACTTTGAAAGACAACAATCATGACAAGAAGCTACTGAACACACAAGAGTGGAAAATCGATTGAACCAGGAGGCGAGATGGACAAACAAACCAATCAAGGGCATCATGACCGACCAAAAGAACATTTGGCAGAAGCAGCAAACTGATTTCAGGGTAATTATAGTCTCTTGTGTAATGCTATTCCATGAATGACATGAGAGTACTGAAGACCCAAGGTTAGGGACACGTGGCTGGAAGAGAGGGGAAAGTGACAGATCTAGAAACCTACAGGTTTTTTTATCAAGGTGGGCTTGGCCTCTGGTGTGAGGCTGGGGATCCAGAAGCTGGGCAGAGCTGAAGAAGAACTGGACTCCCCGGCTGAAGTGTCAGAACTGGAGGAGCTGGTTGAGCCCTTCTGGCTTTCATCACCTTTTGATTTATCTGAAGAGAAATTAGTTAAAACACATAATCAAGCAGGATCATGTGTGTAATCTCATAGAATTATACTTCAGTTCAGTGGTTCCCAAACTTTTACCATCCTTCTGCGTATCTCTCTTCCACTTCACCTTTTCCATTAAGGAACAATATTAGCCCCCTAAATTGATTTTCCAGTGCATGCTTACCTTTATAAAATAAATTATGTTTTATATAAAGAATATTCAATAGATAAAATATGCAATGATGGTAAAAAGTGATACTTTTAAAAAATAAACTAAAACCACCAGTAGGTGGCGGTAAGTCACTGTCTTAAGCGAGTCATCAAGCCATTTATTTACTGTATTTATGAATGAATCATTGACTCTCACAATTCGTTAAAAGCTGCAGAATCGTTTACGAAACACTGCTCTGTGTTGCAGTACTGCCGTGGATTTCGTTGGAACTATTATTTTGTTGCAAAATAGAACAAATACTGACAATACTTAAAATGTATGTTACTTAATATGACCATTTTGTTTGTTGACCTGTTGTATAATAATCAATGTCACATTTGCAATTGTCTGGTTATTTGGGAACAATAGCAATCTTGCTTGTAAATTATAATATCAACATTAAAAACAAGAACTCACACAGGGTAGAAGAGAGTTTGAGTCTTAAATCGTTCCCAATCCACTCTCTGTGTCTATATTTGTTCTTCATGCTAGTAAGTGCCAAATCCCCACTTTTAAAAAAAAGTACATTGTCGAGATACACTGTCATGTATTAACAGCATTTTGCCAGTTAGAAATACATGCTCAGTTTAATATTATTTTAAAGTACTATTTTGTTCAATTTCTCATAATATACACTCCACATCATCACAATGTTCAATGATTCTCAAATGACTCGATGGATGAATCAGTCTCTCTAAATCCCTCCTTTCCACGAGCCTACTCTGCTCTGATTAGTCAGATGGCCCAGTCTGTAGGGATTGGTCTACCGCGTACAGCGCGTATTTCGGAAACAAACGCCCATTACCATAACTGAACTCCAGCTCCGTCAGGAGGCTTCCTAAAGTTCAGTGATTGTACACAGTAGCCACGTTTACATGCGCACTTTTTTGTCATTCCGATTAAAATCATTCCGATTGAAAGATTCGGTGGACTGTTTACATGAGACGTTATCTAAACCGATCTGGTGTTTGCATGTGCTGACTTTCAGTAGGAATCCTTTTGTGACATGCGCACACAGTTTGTCTGCCGCCTCAGATTCGTTACGTATCGTGGATCAATAGTTCTGTGTTGGTAATTTTTATATTTATTTATTTTTCTGTGGGCGGACATGCAGTAGTTTAACCTAATTTTTTGTCCTATACAATGGCTATTTCAACAGCTGTGAATGATGAATGCGGAATCAAAAATTTATTCAATTCATTTATGTTGAAAAACACAAAATTAACAATAAAATGCACTCAAATTATTAATAAAAACATAGGATATACGGTGAAACATGAATGAAGCATTCAAGGCTCAGCATCATTACTAGTAGTACTAAACGTATACATTTCAGATGATTAAGGAAAGATACCATAATCACAAAGGTATAAATATTAACAAAAGTAATTATAGTAGACTGTGGGTAATGTTACTTAACCAATTTGAAGCAGTTGTTGAAATTTTTTTTTTCATAGCTAACTTAACTAACGAGAAACAGAGAGCAGCTTGAATGTTCCCCGTTGAAATGGCAGCTCTCGACGGCCACCAGGACTTGTACAGTTTTATAAAAGCTATTTATTATTTGTCGTAAAGTGTAAGAATCACCTCAGAAAAATAAATTATTCTGTCAGGTGCAGTTGAAGCCTAGGACAAACGCTGTCAAGATGAGATGGTGTAGCCAGGCTATGTCTGTCATTATTCAAACATCATGTTCATAACATGTTACGAAATAAAAAGTTTAATACCTCAGAAAAATAAACTTTCCTCTCTTGTCAACATTAGCCTGGTGTGAGCGCGGCGCGCGCTCTTCAGTTGAGGAGGCGCGCGCTGTATATCACGTCACAGAAAGACGTGCACTCAAAGTAATCGGATCAGATCGTTTACATGGTGGAATGTTTCGTTTGATCGGTTCATGAAAAGGTTTATCCCACCCCTCTCAAACCGATTACAATTTCATTCGGTTTGGCCATTTTTATTCCGATTGAGGTGTTTATATGGAGTATTTTTATTCGGATTGGACTTTTAAACCGATTACAGTGCTCCATGTAAACGCACCTAGTGTAAAGACAGTAATGATGAAGTCGATTTTACACCAATCCCAGCGCGAGTCCGAATCGATGATGAAACATTGGAAGAACTAATTATTCAACCCGAACCTTGAGCAGGACGTTTCTCAGTGATGCTACTCAGTTTGAGGTACATTATGAGATGTGTCAACTGTAATTCCTCACCATCAACAAACGGTGAGTGTGTGTTTCTAATTTTTTGTGGTGCACATGCGGGAACTGTATCAATAACTGCACATATTAGCCGAGCACTAACGTGAATGACTGATGGAACATTAAAGTTTGCAAAACAAATCTTGCTTCATCCTTTATCTTTACTCAAAGTAATAAGAATGACAGACAATCTGCATTAATAGACACAGTTTTAGGTAATATTGCACAGCCCACAGCTGATTTACAGTAGTGTTTCAGCGTGAGTGAGCTGGTTGGCCAGATACCTACACAATATGAAACACAATAAACACATTGTAGAGCACAGCGTTTTCTCGACAATGCTATGCAGTATCTGCTGCGGTGTTTGAGGTGGTTCAAGTTTTCCCTTGTGTCTGTGCACGGGCAATATGCTAATGCTTTGTCTTGACGTCACAACGAAACGGCTTGCGATTCGTTTGAAAAATTATTTGTTTAATTGACTCTTACTTTTGAGAGACAACTTTATATACGGTGCACTTTCAGATTTAAAACTTTTCATTCACTTAGAACTAGGTTACACACTACATGAAAGGTAATTTTCAAAAATCATAATAGGGGCACTTTAAGGTGGGGTAGAATTAAATGAAGGACAAAACTCGCGTACCCTCTGTCACCTCACGTACCCCAGTTTGGGAACCACAGCTTTCAGTTTAATCTTATCTTCCAGTTTTCGTACCGGAGGTGAAGGGGTTGATTGGCTTGGATACGATGTTGTTCTCTCTCTGTCTGAACTTCTCAGCTCTCTCTCGTTCCTCAGACTTGGACTCCAGCCGGCCTTCACTCTTCAAAGTCTGTTTCTGCTTCTCATATGCCTGAGTTTTTAAAATATATACACAAGTCTGTTAGACAAACAGAGAAGAACATTCACATTTGGAGCAAAATACATATGTAAGAAGTGCTCAAACCTTCATTTTCTTGGCAATTTCTGTTTTCTGGTGAAGGATGTATTGCAGAATGGCTTCTTTTTCATATAAGTATCCATCTTCACTGCAGAAAGCAAATATAAACATACACACATCAATCCAAGTTTTCGACCTGCTGACATGCAAATTAGGCAGTAACATCCAGTATATACAATTACGGTAGAGCTGGGTGGCATTACGGTTCATACCGAATCATGAGCGTAAAATATGGCATTCGAAGTCAATCTACTGCAGTATTTCCTCTCTCCTAAATTTTTGGTCATACTGCCCAGTACTAAATTAAGGCTGCATAAACGCTTAAACAAATGCAAAGACCATTTCAGCATTAAAACATTTATAAGTGTAAAAGTGGGACTCTTACGTTACAACAGGGTCCCTGCAGGGCTGTAAGGAGAGACAGCAGCAGTCGAAATCTTTAATCGCATCCTTCCCCAGACGCACACTCTGTGTCCCATATCCCGAAGAGGCTGGAGATGTCAAGGGAGATGCACAATTTGTTTTAGCAACTATATTTTATGCATTTATATATTTAAGTGAGAGTAGGAAGTCACTTTGGATACAAGCGTCTACTAAATGATTAAATGTAAGTGACATAAACACGACACAGAAACCTCGTTAGTTAGATAAATAAGACCAGGGGTTACATTACCGGTGTCTTTCTTCTTCTCATGATAAGTGTAAACGGCTCCTGCTGTGCAGTTCTTCCCGTGTCGAGTCATGTTGATCTTTTACAGAACAAAATGGATCCATGAGTTTAATGAACAGATTAATGCAGTTTCACATAAATACACGTTGGCCTACAGATGGATAATTGATTAGTGAGCTAGCGAGGAGGATTGGTTATCAGGGAATCTATAATAGTCGTTCATGCTACTAAAATACAAACCGCGAAACACACATAAATCAAACACAATAGTTCTTTCATTGAGTAATACCGTATTCAGAAGCGCAGAAGTTGCTGTTTATTTCCTACTACCGTGAACCGGAAATGACCAGCCGCACTCCTCACAAAATTCATAATAAAAGTTTACAGAATCCGCTGTAATCCGCACGCGCAGCCGTAGTGTCAGAGTTTAGTACTAAAGAAACAAATCAATAACACTAATAAAAATATGAAATAAATATTAATATGATTATCATATATATTCTTCACATCAAGGAAGATAATAAAAAGTTAATAATAAGCATCTTAATTCTATGAAGTTTTCAGAAGTTCAACAACACCTAAACACAATATTATGCTTAAAAATAAGAAAGCTGTAAAATGTGTTTCCATTTGTAAACATTTTCATATTTTTATTTAACCTTAAAGTTTGTCAGTTTAAAATAAATACATATTAATAAATAAATAAAAATAAATATTAATAAATAAAAAATAAAATAAATACAAATAAATATATCTGTGTGTTTGTCTTTTTTTGTTTGTTTGTTTATTCAGTTGTTTTATTCAAAAGTTTGGAGGGAAAAAAATCAGTGCAGCGTGCTAATATAATTATCGTTCTTGGTGTGAAAGGGTCTTTATTCTTGACCCGAGTGTGTACTAAGACATCCCCAAACTGTTCCCACAAAGTTTGGAGCATGAAATTGTCTAAAATGTCTTGGTATGCTGAAGTATTAGTTCCTTTCACTGAAACTAAGGGGCCAAGCCCAACCCCTGAAAAACAAACCCCACACCATAATCCCCCTTCCACCAACCTCCCCCAATACCGTTCTCCTGGCAACCGCCAAACCCAGACTCGTCCATCGGATTGCCAGACAGAGAAGCGTGATTCGTCACTCCAGAGAATACGTCTCCACTGCTCTAGAGTCCAGTGGCAGCGTGCTTTACACCACTGCATCTGACGCTTTGCATTGCACTTGGTGATGTAAGGATTGGATGCAGCTGCTCGGCCATGGAAACCCATTCCATGAAGCTATTTACGCACTGTTCTTTAGCTAATCTGAAGGCCACACAAAGTTTGGAGGTCTGTAGCTATTGACTCTGCAGAAAGTTGGCGACTTCTGCGCACTGTGTACCTCAGCATGCGCTGACCCCGCTCTGTGATTTTACGTGGCCTAACACTTTATAGCTGAGTTGCTGTTGTCACCAATTGCTTCCACTTTGTTATAAAACCACTAATAGTTGACTGTAGAATATTTAGTAGTGAGGAAACTGGTGGCAACCGATCACGGTACCACGCTTGAATTCACTGAGCTCCTGAGAGCGACCCATTCTTTCACAAATGTTTGTAGAAGCGTCTGCATGCCTAGGTGCTTGGTTTTATACACCTGTGGCCATGGAAGTGATTGGAACACCTGAATTCAATTATTTGGAGTACTTTTGGCAATATAGTGTATATGGGCTTGCATATAGGCTACAGTGCGCTGTTCTAATCAAAACACAAGGGACTTTGATTCTTATTAGCTTATTTTACCCATATATCTACTATAGTATATCAAATATTGAAATTCCCTCTTCTGTTCAGAGCGTTTCCTTTTGTTTTTCTGCTGGAGAAAGAAATTTACAATTTTACATAAGACTCTGACTCAACAACAGTAAATGATGATTCAGTTTTCTTTTTTTAGGTGAGCTATCCGTTTAAGGTCATAATTCATGTAGCCTACTTATCACAACCCATGTTTGGAAATCATGTATGACTGACACCAAATAGCCTAAGTGAAAAACTTGGTGTCGACAATGTGATATAAAATGCATTTTGGTAAATATTTAAAGAAGTGTCATTGAACTTACACATAAATAAAACGTCCCATCATTTTATTCCATAAGTAGTGTCAAAACAACAGAGGTTTGCAATTACATTTCACATCATAACTTATGTTAATAACAAGACTGTTTAAAAGGGAAACATGTTATTCAATTAAATACTTAATTTAAATAATTAAATTAAGTAATTTTAATTATTTAAATTCCCCGTGTATGTATATATAGGCCGGTCTGTAGCGTTTGATGTGACTACATTAAAAAGAGAAAAATAACTTAACGACAATGAACATAACGCTACAATGTAAATAAAATCTGTGAAACGCAACGGCCAATTGCACGTTTCTCTTTTGGCCACATGGTGGTAACAAGTGGGTTTAGTTGTCGTCGTCGTCATCGTCGTTGTCGTCGTCATCATCAAAGACATCTGCGACAGTCCTGAAAAAAAGACAAGAGGTGACATCATTATATAATTATGGTTAAAACAAGAAGTAGAGCCTACACTTTAAAAAATGCTGGGTTAAAAATAACCCAAGTTGGGTTGAAAATGGACTAACCCAGCATTTGGGTTGTTTTAACCCAGCGGTTGGGTTAAATGTTTGCTTAAAACAACCCAATCGCTGGGTTAGTTCATTTTCAACCCAACTTGGGTTATTTTTAACACAGCATTTTTAGAGTGTAGTATAGCAGGTTTATTTGTAGGAGAATATTATCTTACTTATAGATGGATCCAGAAACTGAGTCAACAAAGCCACCTTTGAGGAAAATATAAAAAATTTCATGAGTTCATTAAATAATCACACTTTGAAATGATCCACAATCTAAACAACTAAAATAGTGCATAGTGTTATAATGTTTTTTTCTTACCTGGCTGGCAGACGGTGTCACAAACAGGACAGATGTAGCACTTTCCACAGTCCTGAAGAGACAAAAAACAGTTCAAATGTCCTGATCATTTCATGCTTTTTAAAATAATTATTTGTGTATGTGGTTTTGTAGGGGAAAAGACAGCCATCTGTAGCTTCAGACAACCGCATAATTAGCATTATACACCTAGTGTCACTGGGCTGGACTAATGCAAGCAACTGAAGGCCCTCTATAGCGGCACCGAGCAGTTATAGTAAGCACAATTTATTACCACCCAAAATATATATATATATATATATATATATATATATATATATATATATATATATATATATATATATATATATATATATATATATATATATATATATATATATATATTTCTATAGGCTAGTTTCCTCCAAGGAAAAAATAGAACTAGTTTCAATCCAATTGCAATTGCAGTTGCAGTTCAGTAAAAAAATAAAAAATAAAAAATAAATAATAGGCTATATTTTGTCAGAATAAATGCATTCTTATTGAGCATTGTAAATGTTTTGGGTTTAAGCCTGGAAAGCAATATTCAGTGAAAAAGAGACCAAATACAACAAAAAAATATACAAAAATAAGTTAATCACCCAGAAGAGAGTAGTTCGTTTTCGACCTAGTAATGGATTTTAGTTATTGAAAAACTATTTATTTACCATACGTTTCTTTCCAAACTTGGTAGAATAGTAGATTTATAATTTTTTTTAGGGGAAAAATAATGTGATAACCAGGTTTAATGCAAAATGTCGGTTCTGGTATATGAAATGAGTTAATAATTAAAAAAGTTCTTACAACAATGAATTGAATATTGGGGAGGAGATGTGCCTGCAGTAAGCAAAATGATACAATGTTGCACTGCTGGTCTTTCCTGAACTAAGTGTGTGCATTGTTCTGTATTGAGTTGTTTATCCAACTGTATTGTCAAAGAAAAGGTGTGTTTGTGGTGGATTTCTCACATCACAGAAGTCGCAGTGTTCAGAGTCGTCTCCCTTTTTACATGGGCACTCATCACAGCTGTCGCAATGCTGAGGGAAGAGATAAACGAGAAATGACTAAATCAATGGCAAATTCTGGTTAAAGTAAGACAGGCGGAATGAAGGCATAAGTAGACTACACACCATTGTGCACTTCATCAGACTAATAGAGCTTAGTGCTTACCTCACAGTGGGCACAGAATGAGCAAATGGATCCTTCATGATAATCATCATCGTCGTCATCATCTGAAAGAAATGTTGTCAGCTGTTGTTTTTTTTATATCATTATTGATGTGTATGTAAAGAGC